>NC_040036.1:58410602-58528102 GCF_003713205.1 Coffea eugenioides
TCCGACAGTTGCGGCCGAACAGGCGCAATTCTGGAAAATGGCTGAAGAACATCATCGGACGTCCGTTCATCTTCTTTCGGACGTCCGAAGACTTTGAGAAATATTAGGATGATTTTTCGATTATTCCTAATTTTGATCTTAGATGAATGAACTGATCTAATGGCAGAGCTTTGGTAAATATATCAGCAAATTGATCTTTAGAACACACATAATTTACACATATTTCACCTTTTTGAACAAGATCACGAATAAAGTGATGCTTTATATCTATGTGCTTTGTCCTAGAATGATGAATAGGATTTTTGGTCAAATTTATAGCACTAGTATTATCACAGAATACAGGCATGCAGTCATACAACAATCCAAAATCATTCAAAGTGTGCTTCATCCACAAAAGTTGAGCACAACATGCACTAGCGGCAATATATTCCGCTTCGGTTGTAGACAAAGATATTGCATTTTGCTTTTTGCTAAACCAAGAGACTAAACAATTTCCAAGAAAATGACAAGTTCCACTCGTACTCTTTCTATCCACATGACAACCTCCAAAATCAGCATCCGAATAACCATATAGAGCAAACTCATTAGATCTAGCATACCAAAGACCATAGTCTAATGTACCTTTCAAATACCTAAAAATTCTTTTTACAGCATTCAAATGTGATTCTTTTGGACAAGATTGAAATCTAGCACACAAGCAAACAGCAAACATAATATCAGGTCTACTTGCGGTTAAATAAAGTAGGCTTTCGATCATACCTCTATAATGCTTTTCATCCACATGATTACCTTCTTTATCTTTGTCAAGCTTTGTAGAAGTGCACATTGGAGTTCCAACTTGTTTTGAGTCCTCCATGCCAAACCTTTTCAGCAATTCCTTGGTATATTTTGCTTGATTTATAAAAATTCCCTCAAGAGCTTGATGTATTTGAAGTCCAAGGAAGAAATTTAATTCTCCCATCATACTCATTTCAAATTCATTTTGCATAGTGGTGGAAAACTCCTTACATAGATACTCATTAGTAGCACCGAAAATAATATCATCAACATATATTTGCACAATAAGAAGGTCTTTCAACACGTGCTTAGTAAAAAGTGTGGTGTCCACAACACCCCTTTTGAAACCTTTTTCAATCAAGAAACCACTTAATCTTTCATACCAAGCTCTTGGAGCCTGTTTTAAACCATATAAAGCTTTAGAAAGTTTAAACACATGACTTGGAAATTTTGTATTTTCAAAACCGGGGGGTTGATCCACATACACTTCTTGATCAATAAAACCATTTAAAAAGGCACTTTTAACATCCATTTGAAACAATTTGAAACCTTTGAAGCAAGCAAAAGCAAGAAGCATTCTAATAGATTCTAATCTTGCTACGGGAGCAAATGTTTCATCAAAATCAATTCCTTCTTCTTGTGCATATCCTTTAGCAACTAATCTGGCTTTATTTCTTACAACAACACCTTTATCATCCAACTTATTTCTAAAAATCCACTTTGTGCCAATGATAGGCTGATTTTGAGGTCTATCAACAAGTGTCCAAACTTCATTTCTTTCAAATTGATTAAGTTCCTCTTGCATTGCCAAAATCCAGTTTTCATCCTTTAAAGCATCATTGACATTTTTGGGTTCAAAAAGAGACACTAAAGCAAAATTGTCAATCAATTTTCTAGATGAGGAACGAGTGTTTACCTTCTCGGATGGATCACCAATTATAAGCTCTTTTGGATGATTTTGGCTGAATTTCCAAGCCTTGGGAAGATCTTTGAGTGAATCATCATTTTTGTCTTCATCTTCCTCTTCTTGATCATTATGAACTTCATTTTCCATTTCAGTTGCTGCTGGTTTAGAACTTCCTTCATTTCCAATTGACAGCTTTTCCATTCCTGCTCGAACACCTACATCATCATCCTCACACGGACTTTTGGAATTATCATCATTGGTTTCATCAAATGTTATATGTATAGCTTCTTCAATCACAAGAGTCCTTCTATTAAAAACTCTGTATCCTCTTTTATTTTCACAATACCCCAAAAATATTCCTTCATCAGATTTTTTATCAAACTTACCAAGATGTTCCTTTAGATTCAAAATAAAACATTTACAACCAAATACTTTGAAATAACCAACTGTAGGTTTCTTATCAAAAATCAGCTCATAAGGAGTTTTCTTTAAGATAGGTCTCAAGAGAATTCTATTCATCACATAACATGCAGTGTTTACCGCTTCAGCCCAAAGATATTTAGGCAACCTACATTCATTTAACATAGTTCTAGCAGCCTCTTGGAGAGTCCTGTTTTTCCTTTCTACAACACCATTTTGCTGTGGAGTTCTTGCAATAGAAAACTCATGAGTTATGCCATTATGATCACAAAATTCTGGAAAACCACAATACTTGAATTCTGTTCCATTATCACTTCTAATTCTAACAATTTTTAATCCAAACAGATTTTGCACTTTAGCAAACAATGAAGTGAAATTCTTGAATGCATCATCCTTATGAGCAAGAAATATTACCCAAGTGTATCTAGAATAATCATCTACAATCACAAAACAGTATTTCTTACCACCCAAGCTAGAGATTTGAGTAGGGCCAAATAAGTCAAGATGCAAGAGTTCTAAAGGTTTGGAAGTAGATACACACTTCTTTGGTTTAAAAGAAACTTTTGTTTGTTTTCCAAATTGACATGCATCACATATTTTATCCTTTTCAAAACTGATTTTTGGCAAGCCTCTAACTAGCTCCTTTTTCGAAATTTCCTTTAGTAACTCCATGTTAAAATGACAAAGTCTTCTATGCCACAACCAAGGATCTTCATTTGAAGCTTTAAGACATGTTAAGCTAGAAGAATCAATTTTATCAAGAACCACAATATAAATGTCGTTGAACCTCTTACCTTTGAACACAACATTGTATTTGGAATCAAGTACAATGCATTCATGCTTTCTAAACAACACATTCAAGTCTTTATCACACAATTGACTAACACTAAGCAAATTATAACCCAAGTTATCAACTAAGAGCACATTATGAACAAAAGTTTCACCATCCTTACCAACATCACCTATTCCAATTGTTTTAGCTTTCACATCATCACCAAATGTCACTTTTCCACTTGATCTTGATTTCAGCTTTATGAATAGAGAGGGATCACCGGTCATGTGCCTTGAGCAGCCGCTATCAATAAACCATTTGGACTTGTTTGATCCTTTTTCCTGAAAAAATAAGGTGTTTGGTACCCATTTTAATTTTTGGGTCCATAATAGTTAGCATTGTATCTAACTAACCACATGCATTTCATCCCTTTGTTCTGATTTCTTTTCACATAGCAATCTCCTTTCAAATGCCCTCTTTGACAACAGAAATCACACATAATGAAAGAGTTCTTAACATGTACTGGTTTGATATATCTCAATCCACCTCTTCTATATGTTGTGAAGCCATGTGCAATTTTGTTGTGAGCAAATGTTCT
Organism: Coffea eugenioides; assembly: GCF_003713205.1. Lineage (NCBI taxonomy): Eukaryota > Viridiplantae > Streptophyta > Magnoliopsida > Gentianales > Rubiaceae > Coffea > Coffea eugenioides. Next base: position 58,414,077 of record NC_040036.1, read on the forward strand.
TTGACAAGCAGAAGGATGAGTAGATGACATGTTTCTTTTGAGAAAATCCTGTTTTCTTGATTTCAAAGTTTCATCCAAGATGTCCATTCTTTTCTTCAAATCACCATGCCTTTCCTTCAGCATTTCACAAATATTAGTCTTTCTGTCAAGCTCGTTTTGAACATCACATCCGGCTCTTACAAGGCATTCATTGTCAGTCTTTAGATGTTTATTTTGTTGAACCAGACTTGTATTTTCTTGAATGAGAAAAGCAATTTTCTGTTTTAACAGCTTGTTCTTATCATAAGATTCCTTCAAGGCATTATGTAGCTTTTCAACAAAAGATTCAAGATCATCATCTTCATCATCATCACTTTCAGATTGCGAGTGAGTGGAAGTTACCTCATTATTTCCAATAGCCATGAAGGCCATTTGAGCTGATTCCTCTTCTTCTTCAACTTCCCCTTCGGAGTTGCATTCATTCCAAGTAATCTGAAAGTTGTTGAATCTTGGCTTTCGATCAGCTTTTCCATCTTTCATCTTCTTCATGGGGCATTCATTTGCATAGTGTCCAATCTGTCCACATTCGAAGCATTTGTCCAACTGTTTCTTGTTGAAATCTTGTTTTCCTTTGTACTTTGCGATAGATGGTTGATTCTGGAATTGATTGCTAGGACCTCCCCTTCTAAACTTTCTTTTATTCAAAATTCTTTTGAAGCCTCTGGTGATAAGAGCAAGATCATTATCATCACCATCCGAATCTTCATCATCCAAGTGAGCTGGATCATCTTCACTTTGAGTAATCTTTAGAACAATGTTTCTCTTTGCTCTAGCATCCTCTTCCTCCTGCACTTTAGATTTCAGTTTCAACTCATAAGAGGTTAGTGAGTTAATGATAGATTCAATAGGCACAGAACTTAAATCCTTAGCCTCTTCTATTGCAGTCACTTTATTTTCCCATTCTTTGCCCAATGCATTGAGAATTTTTCTGTTCTTCTCTCCCAAGGTGTACTCTTTGCCCAACACCTCGAGATCTTTGATCAAGTCAGTGAACCTGCAAAACATTTTGTCAATATCCTCAAGAGGTTCAATCTTAAAAGATTCATACTTTGTGACCAAGATGGCCTTTCTCTGTTCTCTCACATTGTCACCACCCTCATGGATTTCTCTTAACTTATCCCACATTTCTTTGGCTGATTTACAGCCTTTCACTCTAATTGATTCATTTGAATCTAAGGCACTATAAAGAACATTCATGGCCTTGGCATTCAATGTGAGGTTAGTCCTGTCTTGAGCATTCATTTCAGCTCTCATTTTTGGCCGAAGCAGCCCTGTATCTGCATCAAGAAAGTTAGCTTCATGCGGTCCTTCACTCACAATAAACCATAGTTCAATATCAATAGATTGTAAAAAGATAATCATTCGTTCTTTCCAGCTAACATAGTTAGAGCCACTGAACATGGGAGGCCTAGTAACAGATTGCCCCTCAACAAACATAGCATGACTGGTTGTCATCTTTACTCCAAGCCGTTAGAGCTTAATCTCAAGGAGACCAAGCTCTGATACCAATTGTTAGTCCCACAGACAACCAAGAGGGGGGGTGAATTGGTTTGATTAAAATCTTAACCAAGTTTATGCACTTTTTCGTTAATGAAAATTTACCTTCCTTTTTAGTAATGATCAACCAAGTAGATTAGAAGACAATAGCAATATTGATCGGAGAAGCAAGTATAGATAAGCAATGAAGATTTTATTAAACAGAAATGTAAAATAGAGAAACAAACCAAGTGTCTACCAAGCTTTACCCAAACTTGAAGACCAAACACAAGGAAGAGCAACTTCTCTTTGATGAAAGTCGATCAACTAGATGTACAATGGAGGGAGCACTTCCTCCTTGCCCTAAGCCTCACTTAGTCAAGCCAAGAAGTTTTACAATCACTCAGAAAACCCTCAACAGAGCTACACTAAAGATCCTTTCACTCACAAAAGAAAAGCTCAACAGAAATTCACACCACTTTAAAACAAATCTGCTTTGGAGACTATTTTCTAGCTAAAATATCTCACTAGATCTTGTAAACAAAGTGTGCAAAAGTCTCTACTTCGTTCAGACCAGTTTGATTTTAAAGGGAACCAGAAATGGGCTTCATCAATGCTTCCAACGGATAGAAGGCAGCTGAAGAGTCAACTAGCCGTTGGGGCTGTCGGACGTCCGACGATCAAATCATCGTCCGAACCAATCGTCCGATGGCATCCAAGTTGACGTTCGGACGTCCGATGCGTCTTGATCGTCCGACACCGCAGCGTCCGATCGTAGGCAGAGAGTTGGCAAGTTAGCTTGGAATTTTTCGGACGTCCGATGCGGTTGATGAGCGTCCGATGGCAAGCGTCCGATCCTTCCGGACGTCCGATGCTTCCTCACGAGCGTCCGACAGAGCTTCCTTCTTGATGCTCTTTATCCTTTCGGACGTCCGACAAATTCCTTTCGGCCGTCCGACGTGAGTATCCTGTTTTTGCTTCTTCTTTTGGTTGAAATGCATTTCATGACCTATTCATACCTGATTCTTTGATATGTAAAGACACTTATAATCGAAGAAGGTTAGATACATTTCAAAATACTTTGTGATCATCAAAACCAAGAATAACAATGTAATATAATTAATATTATGAATTATACTAATAATTATACATATTTACTAATAGAAATTATTAATTAGTTCGAGTAACTTTACTAATACATTTGTACTAATATATTTAATTAGCCAATAACTATCAATTACGATGTGGTTTGTAATATATTTATTAGGGATAATTTAAGAAACCTCCCCTGAGGTTTCTGACACTTTCACTGGCACCCCCTGAGGTTCTCAAAATTTGACTGACCTCCCTTGCCTTTGAGTTATTGGGTCCCTTAACTGACATCATGAAGGCCAAAATTACAAATATATGGTATGAAGTTGGGATTTATTACTGATGTTCGGGTTTATTATTACCGTTTAGTTGGAGAAAAATGCATCTACAGTGATTAATGAACCTAACAACAATAACACAAACTTAGAGAGTAATACATGAAGTAAAGCTGGATTAGGGAGTAAGGCAACATTTTTTGTGCCATTATTGTGGCTGCTGTTTCAGTTAGAAATATTTTTAAGTAAAATTCAAAAAATGGTACAAAAATTTCTTATGAAAAAAAAGTAGTAGGTTATCTACGTAATATAAATAAAAAATAGTTTAAAAAGGAAATATCTCATAAAGTACCAACTCTTTATGGCTTTTCTGTATTACATGAATGAAGTACCACGTTTTGTATGAACATTTTATTATAAATCATTTAATTTATGTTAAATACATAAATATTTGCAAATAAAATTCAAAAGCCGTTACAGAAACATCTTTACGAAAGGAAAACTAGCATTTTTTGAATTATTTAATATAAATGAAATATTTTAAAGTAAACAAAAAAAATTGTCCATAATATACCAGTTCTTTACAAGTTTCTTCCATTATATGAATTAAGTACTAGCTATTTAAGAGTACTTGACTTCGAAATAGAAGCGCAACTTTGAAATACGCTATTTTAATTTTAGTAAATTTGTTTATATATGAAAAATTGGTTAACTAGCGCAGTGAATTCAAACCCTGCTTATGTATCGGAAAAAAAGTACTCCAGGTCTGCACTAAAACACCAGCTCTTTATGCCTTTTCTCCATCAATTATCCGTTTTCCCATTTTTCCATAAGCTAATTCAAGGGATGTTTCTGAAATTATCCCTTACAATATATATGTGTATGTAAGATTAATAATTTATATAATAATAAATATGTTTATTATTATGCACATAAGGTTGCAAAATGATTAAATTTAATATCTTATATACGTTATAACTGTGTAAAATATTAGTTAATTAGTATTTATATATATTATGTAATTATAGATAGATATTTATAATTTCTTTGAGGGGGTTTACTCTCGGAAAAATGTGCAGTAGGAGCTTAGTCTTGGAAATTTGCAGAGGAAGTTGTTGAAGTGAAAGAAAAAAGGAAATGTGTCTTGTGCCCAAAGTAACGAAACAGAGCTGAACTCGATTAATTTTTTTTTTACAGCATTGGTACATTTCCATTGAAGTACAATATTTCACGTAACTTGTTTGTACATGATTAATGAATTTCTTATTAATTATAACAATTATGCAATGTCCGCGTCATGTACGTAATCTAAATGCCTATGAACTATAGAAAAAATTCCACATGTTTACTGACACTCCATCCGAACAACTTTGATACACCAGTTTTTTTTGGTGACATAGTTTAACAAAAATTGGTATAACTTGTTGGAACAATCCACTTAGGTAGCAATGCTTCGTCAGCCTCCCTCACACTAATTATTGTATAACTGTGTGGAAATTTGAACTCATATTCTTGTGTTGGAGTTGCATTCATACAAAAGGCTTTTCTGTCATGATATAAATAAGTTTGAAAAATGTAATGCATTAAATGTGATAGATTTATAGTAACAACAACTTCCATTTAAATTGTTTTGTTGTAAATATTTAATTTCACTGCAAACTTCAATTGCAGGTGAAGAACAATCTGGGACAGACGAAAAATAAGAACAGGACTATAAATTAGTTGTGGGAAATTTACGGTGACAAATTTTCTATCAAAGCAATTAAACGGTACAAATTTAGACAAACAAGTTCAACGTTACCAATTATCTGTCAACTGTTAACATTTTCCGTATTCAAGTTTAAAATTGTATCAGAATTACACAACACACGTGGCGATTGCTCACAGCTTGGCTTTGTTGGTGGGGACTCCCAACTAGTTTGCATACTCATTCCTCCGGCTACATAACCTTGTTTGCGGTTATGGGCCATGGGTGCTCAGTCTTTGGCATTATGAATTCCCTGATATTCGTGAGCTTTGCCTCTACCAAGCTCATCCGTAAATGTCTGCGTCCCGGCACTTGTGTTCGGACGCTTAGAAACACAGGATTCCTGGCCACCAATTCCACCGCGAAGGCAGCGTTTCCCTGTCCCCTTTTAGAGCTTCAATGCACTTTCCAAAATTACCTGTATTTGATGTAGCCTTTGGTCCACCACTTGTGAGTTGTCCGATACATTGGATGCCAAATGAAATATTTCTGCACTTTTTTCTAAGACTTTCTTTCTTAGGCCCATGCACTGAACAAGCAGGTCCTCGTACCAGTGTCTAGGCACCTAAGTGGAAACAACACAGATGGCTGTATTAATTTTACACAAATTGCTCAAATTAAATGGCGGGTGAAGTACAGGGCGAAGAATGCCATACCACATCACCAACAGCACATGGAAGAGGCAACCCTATTACATCGCCACCAACTCTGTGAATGCCCTCTTCCTCCAGTGATCCATCAGTTTGTATGCACAACACAGACCAGGGAGGGTAATTAATTGGATGTTTCAGTGACGGTGTTGTAGCCTCACTTAGTGGCAACTGGTCACATATATGAATTACGCACTCCTTCACACTGGGTGGCAACGTGGAGGAAGTCATTGGTTTCATTAGCCTTCTGCGCACAAACTCGTCATACATAGCATATGGAGGGGGATCTGGGTATAGGCTTGCAATGGGCAGTCCATGAAGCACATCATGTAGCCTGTTTCCCGAAATTGTATCAGTGCTGTACATACCTGATGGCCGATGGGCAGGTTGCTTTGCACATACACCTGCATATACTTGCCTAATAACCCTCTCGCCCAAGTAGTAAAATCTTCCCATGGGGCCATCCAAAAGCAATCTCGTTGCAGTTAGTTCCTTGGATTTGAGATACCGACTCGGCAATGCCATTGCAGGGAAGGGCAGCCAGTTGACCTATGATACACAATTAACAAGTGATGTAACATTGGTTTATTCAACAGGCGGAACAAATTCATAACAACTGTTAACACTTAGGCGGTAGAAACTATTGGATGTTCTAAGTGCGGGAACTAATGTTTTCCGGGTTAATGGTGTCAATTGCGCGGCGAAAATGTTCGACCGTAGACGGTGATTGTCAGTTGGCTCTATTACACGAGCGCCATCGCCACATTCTGGGCAATACGTCCCTCTCATCCTGTTTCAGTTTATACGGACTTATCTGAAGAATTTCATAAGCCCACACCTATACGTGGTCGTACAAATTATGTCCACCGTTCGAGATGAACACTAACTGCCAGAAAAGTTTATGTAACGGAACATGGAAATGTCGAATTGACACAGAGTGAAGGCAATTCTGGACTTACCTCCCAAACGAAACTGTAGCCGCCAAGGCTTTTCGTCAGGCGTCGGGAGACGGCGGACATAAATCTGTACAAGGTTGCCATCCCCGCCCCTCCCTAGTTATAATCCCCTATACGATCTACGTCCTCCAGCGCAGGCAGACAGTACAGGTGAATTGTTTCGGCCGTGTTGCTAAGTAAAATGTGGCCAAGCATGTATAGAAAGAAAGCTCTAGTCAGATGTGCCAGCTGGATGTCGTCGTTCTCATCAATCGCCTTGTCTTTGTAGAATGACAATATATCGGTAACTCTGATGGCACCGTCAGAAGCAAAAGTTGGCACCCAACCCAATTGCTCCTTGATGTAATTGGCATTTTCCCTAACATTGTAATCCCACGGAATAGGCAAGCCGCCCACTGCAACACCGGTTATACAGGTGAAGTCCAAGGGTGTCAGTGTCATCTCTCCGAAAGGCAACTGGAAGGAGTTTGTTGAGTCCTACCATCGCTCCGCAAGTGCGACAGGCAACTTCCTTTCTCTATCGGCCACGGGCAAGTGGCTCAGAAAATCCCCAAACCCAGCACTAACAACTTTCGCGGCCACCTTACGAGGCAGCCTCTTCCACCACTCCATAATTTCGACTGACGACCCTCTAGGATAAATTGAATAGACTTCCTGTGCATTAATGTAGAACCAATTCAGCCATTTATATATATGTATAAACCAAATGAGGACTTAGGGAAAAATAAGCACAAGTAATTGTCGACATTGATTCTGCAACATTTACCCCCTGTGCAAGGAAAATGTGTGATATGTGGCTTTTCCGATCAACCAGCAGGTCTTGCGAGTGTTCTTCATCAGGCGGTGGCCGGTAGCGATCGAGCCTGCCCAGCGCACGGCTGTTGGAGTTGGATTTTGGACGAATATTGTGACGGCGCAGCCTATCACAAAATCCCTGTCGCCCCACCCGCGATTATGAACAGCTTTGCCGTTAAGTGTTGCGGCTTTGTAGGTGCGTAGGCGTCTTTCTTCGCGAGAAATTTGAATAGTTAGACATTTTGGACGGCTGTGGCCAGGTTGGGTGTGCAATGCCCTTGTACCTTCTAAGTAGGATTGCAAATTGGGAAATATGTGTTACAGTGACGGTCGGCGCGTGTGCTAAGCATGTTTTCATTGGCCTTTACATACATACCCTTTTCAGTTTTACTTGGACGACTAAGGAAACAGTATTGTGGCCAACCTGCGCGTCGTAAGCAATTAAATGTCTCCGAACGTTTCATTATAGCAAGGGGGAAATTGGATTAGAAAAGATGAAAAAATTTGAATTTAAAAACACAAACTGCAATTTCGGGACATTAACAGCTAAAATTGAAAAGCACCTGTAATGGATGGTCCAGACGATAAACGAATACGGGTTGCCACAACTCCAATGACATTTCTATGTTGACACGGGTTAATATTTCAAATCAAATTAACATTCGACATATATTCATATATTGTGGTACAAAATAATAAACATATCTATACTAACACTTTTTGAAGAAGAGATGCTTAATATTTCGAAAAAAAAAGTAATCTAGAATCATGTACATAGTAACAGAATTTTTAATGCATTTAAAGAGACAGTTAGCATGGGTGGTAAGATGAAAAGCGTTTCTTAAATAATTCAATGCATCAATATTGGACAGAATATATTATGTTAAGGTCCATATATAAAAAACCTATAATAAAAAACAAGGATCTCAAGTTCTCAACCAATTCATTCTGTTCCCTTTTAAAAAAAAATCATTCTCCTATCTTGTGCCCCTAAAATTGTTGAATGCATTTACTTTACCATTTTTTACAAATTTTAACGTCGTATTTTTAAAAAAATCTCTGCAATATGTGTTTTTAGACTTCTTACAAATATTCAAAATCACAATCATCTATATTGTATCCCTTCAATCCCCTTTATTTTTTATTCCCGTTTCCATCCATCCCTGTAACCCATACTTTTTTGGCAATCTTTCCTGTCACTCTTCAACTTCTCACCATTTTGTTCCCTCCCTCCTCCGCTTATACCTAATCTCTAAATTCATGTCGCTGCGACCCCGTACATTTAACTTTATGTATCATAATAAAATTAAAAAATTATTACAATGTCACGAATTATTAGTATGTCAGAATGAAAATGAAAAACTAGTAACACAGTATAATATCCTCAAGTACTACAATATATATATATACATGGCTTTATTGTTACGTATATAATGTAGCAATCCATATTTTTACATATGAAGACAGATATAACAATACATAAAATAATCACTGCTACCAAAATTCACCTTGTACCATTTGGGTTTTCCACTCTTATTACAATCTAATATCAAATTTGGGTCAGATATATAAAAATGAAGTTGTATTTTAGGGTTAACATGTTCTATATCTTTCTCTTAAAGTATAATGTTGGAGTGTATAATCTCTCTGTACTGATCTATAATGTTCTCTAATGGTACCTTTTTTATATTCTTTCCATACCAAACTAAAGTTTTTTCACAATATTGTACGCACTACTTTGGATTTTAATACTGCCACGTTTGTTGATCTTTTAAATGCATGACATTATTTCCCTTTTATTTGCTAGTTAAACTTGCTCTTTTACTTAAGATTATTAAGTTAACTTCATAAAATATTAACAGCTAAGTTTTTTCTGTTACTAATAAGTTTGACAATACTTTCCTATTATTTACCCTTCCACTTGTCAACTTCATACCAACTTCGCATATTTAAGGGCGTCACTACTTTTTCAAATTACAAAGCCATGGAAGTCACTTCTTATTTGAAAATGGAGTTATTAGCAGTCAATTTTTCATTATTTGCAATTTCAACATTTGTTGTATCAGATAACAAATATAACATTGTTTCGTACTTTGTTATTAATTAAGAAAGTACGACGATTACCACTCCTTTTGTGTTATTCACACTTCAATAATCAGTATGGTCATGTAACGTTCATATAAATACTTCAGTCCGACAATATGAATTTGCTATGTAGAGTACACACATATATACATATATATGTATATATATATGTCGTTTGTAGTACTTGATGATATTATGGATATTATCAGTTTTCACGTCCATTGTTACATCAAAATAATTGCAACCACATGTAATCAATTATCAATCATATATATAATTGCAACCACATGCAATCAATTATCATTCTTATACTTGTATCATGACACGTAAGATACAATGTACTGGGTCGCAGGGATTCGAATTTAGAGATTACATATAGAGGGAGAAGGGAGGGAAGAAAATGGTGAGGAGTTCAAAAGTTACAAGATGGGTTGAAAAATTATCGATTTCAAGGAAGGGCGGAGAAGGGAGAGAAGAATAAAGGGGATTATAAGAATATGAACAACATGATGCAAAAAAATTTAGAGAGAGTTGTACCATGATATAAGATATGAAAGTACTAGGAGGCGTCTGATGGATGGGGGACAGATAAAAGAAGAAGGAAATGAAGATGCGTTTTCACATTTTTGAAAACTCACTCGAACATATCAGTAAACAACTTTTTTTTTAAAATTTGTGTTCAGATTTATCAGAACTGCTACCGTAAATATTCACAGTCAACAATTCTATGGCCACGACTTACCACTTACACTTGTTTGTCAAGAAATGCAATGATCAAATTAGTTATAATTTTTATAATAGTGCAAGTACTGGTAGATGGGTATTTCTTAATATAATTTGTCGGATATCGATACATTTTTTAAAAACTATTTCTAATCTTCCCAACCAACCTAACCCTCTCATTCACTGTATTTAACAATCCTTCTGTTATGTAAATCATTATACATTACAATTTTTTTTGCATGTCATGCATCACTTATTTCAAATTTTCTGTATATATATACATATATACATATGTATATATATTTTATTTATTATTCTGTACCACAATATAAAAAGATGTAAAAATATTATTTTCATTTTCAATACAATCCCGGGCCTAGGACGTATCAAAATAGTACTGTGTCGAACTACGCATAAGTTTGGGGAAAAATTATGGAATAATTGTTGGATAATTAAGGAGCATAATGAAACTTTTTTTTGGATGATTCAGCAGCCAAATTTGTAAATTTCAATTTACGCAATCAACTCGTAGGGGACCATGACAAAATAAAATGAACATCATCGCTTATTCTACCCTTGCAAACAAATAAAATGAACAACCCATTTGCTGAACCCAACTCTTTAATTCTTTCGCTAATCTTCACAAGCCGCGAATTGTGAATTACTAACACTTAAGTTTATCAAATGTAAAGAAAATTGTGAATTTACTGATGTGTCATGACTAATATTTGCGGCTGCACAGTGCATATGGCCTGTAAAGATTGGACTAAATTTCAAGGCGGGAACACGCTTTCGCCCTTTCGCCATACGCGATTGGGACTGCCAGTGTTGCCGCCCCTAAGCAAATGTGAAGGGGCACGCTGCAGTAGTCATTCAAAAACATTGCCTTCTAATCTCACATTGGAATTCACATTGAAAGGTCAGAAACCATTGAAGCCACACCGTTCATTATCTATCAAACCGTACACCTTTGTGCATCTTCTCATATAAGCAAGACTGGCGCCAGTCTTGTCATCTTGGGGAGTTACACCCCAACCGAGCTAAATTTGCTCTCTAACATAAGCTCCCTGTAACCCATGTGACTCGTATGATCACCGGAGCCAAATTTTCTGCTGCCTTAAAAAATACAACTGGTGTGCCTTACACCAGTTGTTGAACCTAGTTGGGTCTTATTAACCCACTAACTCGTACAACGGCTTCCGTAGGCTCCCATCCAACATAGATTAAGATACAGTAAGTGATACAAATGTATTCTTACTAATGATAAAAAAAATCTCTCTTGCATGGCCCATTCAACCTAGATTAGGATACGTATTTGTTTACTTGAATGGAGAAAAGCCAAGTATGGCAGGTGTTTTATGCGAGAACTGCCTGGCATTTTATGTCATCCCAACTTCATAACGCGTTTTGGGAAAACGGGTAGTCAAAGGTCATGAAGGAGGAAAGACTTAAAGAGCTGGTGTTTTAACCTTCTCAAATTATTTTCGGGGGACGATACTCCGAATTCAAGCAAATTCGCTTTGATACCTAAAAATGGGTACTCCGATTACAATGGAGCAAACCCAAGAAAAGCGTATGTTGAAGTGGACAAGGGTTACTTTATAACTCAAATACATAATTTGGTTAGTGGTACTCTACTTAAATGTGCACTGTGGTATTACTTGTGCAACATGAAAGCCATAAAGTCCGTTTTGTTTAACCGTTTTCAATTCGTTTATTGTAATAAGCAAGCTACAAACTTGTTCCAAGCAAATAAGGGTACCCTGTTATTTTTATGGAGGAAAGCCATAAAGAGTTGTTCTTGTCTACCAAAATGGATTTATTATTGTTTCAGCCAAAGGAGGAACTGAAGCCGTTAATGGGAAAATGAGTACCGTCATCTTATAACGGAGGATAGGCAGAAAATAGCTGGTGTTTTATTCAGAAATGTTTTTATTTGTATTTTATCCCTTAAATTAAGTTGTGTATGGAACAATGGGTACTGTTTTGTTGTAATGGAGGAATGCCGTAAACAGCTGGTATTTTCTCCGAAAACGGTTGCATTGTTATTCGACCCACAACTAAATATATTTGTAGAAGGAAAAATGAGTACCCTGTTGTTCTAATGGCGGAAACACATAAAAAACTGGTATTTTATTGGAAAAATCATTGTTATTATTGTATTCGGAAAAACATGTCTGTCTATGGAAATGGGTACTCTGTTCTCATATGGAAACCGAACCCGTCCACAGCTGGTCTTCTACAGCGGAGTAATTCAATTCAGAAATATGCATGCGATTTGGTTCTTCTAATTTTCCCAAATAAAAATTTAGATGCAGTGCCAACTGTGACTTATTATCGCACTAACCTAACTTAGGCTCACTAATGATACAGTTCGTTAACCGTAGTCCGCAAAAGGATGCCTGAAAGAGGTCAAACTGCTCTTAACCACTCAGTCGATGCACTGCAAGCTCCTCCATTTAAACTCAGATCCGTCATCCATATCTCCTCCTATAAGAGCTTCACACAACTAAACTTCTTCCTTGCATGCCTATTCACCCCCGCATTGGTTTCGCACAACAGCCTTCGCTATTGCATGCCGCTTCAGTTTCATACAACCACCTTCTATAAAGTTTCGCATCTTTCTTTACTACCTATAACATGTAACTAGACGAAAGATTCGCTTCGTTCTGTATGTTCTAACCCCTGAACCGACCAGCCTCCTCGTAACATAATCCTTTTCCAGACTGACTCATGGCACTTGGACGACTTCTTGAAATACATGTCCTGAACAACGGAGGCATGGTCGGCTACTTTCAAGATGAGGTCTTACCACTTCACCACATTGGAGTGAAGTGGATAGTTGAGGAAGCGCTGGTTCGGTTAGATAGGTTTCCCGGAGCGGAGTTTCCGCAGTCGATGCTGGTGTCTTGCATCCCCGTTCGCAACCCCATTGCGAACGAGAAAGTATTCCGGTCGCTGGTCAAGTGGCGCCGTCGTCCACTCCCCCTTATGCAGAACCTGAAGGCATTTTACATCATGACCTACAATGCCTGGTTTGTGGGCAAGGAGGAATTTGTTGCACATTTCCTCGGTCTAAAATCACTGCTCCATACCGACGTGTGGATCCTCTTCAGCGCCAACTTTGAAGACTGGTCTGTAACACGGTTTCTGACTGAACAGGGGTATCCCGCCAGTATGATACGCAACATTGCCATTGCGGACAACCTTTACACCGCAACCATTTGCTGGAATCCATTAGCTGTAGAGATCACATTTGAAGACAGAGATGCTACTGACAGTCTTCTCCTCACTGTGAGGCGCAAAAAATACTGCAGCTTTATCAGGGTAGCTACCACGGTTGCCTCCTTAAACCCTATGTTTGGTTTTATTGTGGAGCGTTTCGAGTGAACGTTCGCAGGTACAGCGGTGTGCTTTTAATTTTTTTGTTCAACATCATATTTGGATGGTGGGTGGTTTTTTGTTCATGGCCCTTGCTGTTGTTGGCCGTACCATTCATGGTTTTGATTGTTAGCGTATGAAGGGTAGGGGTTAGGGGATGATAATATGCAAGGCTTGAAAATTAGGAGTGCACCGTTTGTCGGATATGTAAGCGGAGGTATTTAAATCCAAATATATAAGTAAGAACTTGTTTCGTCGTTCAACTCCACAAATTTCGCTGTGATAAACCTAACAATGCTGTGCCACATCCCAATTGGTTGTACGTAAGCTTCAGCTTGTTCAGTTGCCTGGCTAAGCTGAAGTTCATATTTAACAACGCAGCGATTGCCATCCCAGTGACTAATGACATTCATCGATTAATCAACGATCCCTAGTACCTCATCCGCACACACATTTCGGGGGACAAAGGGAACAGGCATTTCGGAAAACCACATAATGCACAATGTAAACAAAAACCAAATACGGAAACCTAATATGTTATATAACGCAAAATTACCATATAAACAGTAACACTCCGCCGGTTGGGCCAACTCAGTCGCACATGCGGCAACCACCGGTTGGCAACGGATAGACAAAAGGCAATGCCACAGTAGTAGCAACCAAAAATACAAGAGGCTGTAAACGAGCCTAAATGCCCATTCTATCCTTACGGACACCATAGTCCAGTACTGTACAGGAGGGGTTTGGAGGGAATGCAATCAACGCCAACACATTAATTCACGATTTCAGAACCAGAACAAGGACTACCGCCACCACAGCTATCACAGCAATGTTAAGGATCGTCACGTTCCTTTGCATGCTTCTCAGTTCAGCTATGATGGCAGACACCTCCGCCGCGGGTGTATTGGTGACGGGGGCGGTACTTGACGGGACGGGATCGGGAACTTCAAACCCCGTTGTTCATGCAAACTCATCACACCAGCCAATGAACGTTTGACAGGGCCTCTGCAAAACAACTACCTTCGCAATCCGAAATTTTTGTTCGGAACAGTTCAACCGAAGAACTTACCAGGGCGTTAGTGCAGCGATAGTAGTGGCGCCCCCTGTTTGCTGCAGACTTCCAGACAACACGAACTGCACAGCTTCGACCACAATTGCAATATAATGTAGGCCAGACCGTGCTATTGACCGACCCGGCTGAAGACGAAGAAGCCATTCGCAAAGGTTAATCTCCTCCGCTACACCGCCTAACTTTATCTCTGCCAAACACAAGGACACGACGCTCCCACGGTGTCGACGGACAGCGCCTTTAACAAGAATTTGGGGGTTGGAGGGAATAGGTTTTCACCAACAGTAGTCAACACATTTGTTTGCTTATTTGGGTTTGGAATGAGGTTATTGTTTGGTTAAGTACTTGGAGTCTCCCATCATGTGTAGTTGATGTTTTGGAACGAATACAATAAATATGAATAATCTCACAAACCTCCCTTGAGGTTTCTGACAATTTCACTGGCATCTATTGAGGCTCTCAAAATTTCACTGACCTCCCTTACTTTTGAGTTTTTGGTAACAATGCAGTCCAAATCTGATTACAATATTATTTTCATGCGTGAGAAGGTATTTTTATTCCACGGATGCCCCTTTGGTCCTTGTATTAGTAGAAGATTGAAAGAACAATAAATTATTAGAATGATTACAAAAGTTGAGGGGTTATAAGTACAATACAAAAAATTGTAAGCACCAGATATGCCAGGAAAAATGCCGATTTTCATAAATTTTAAGTCAACTAGTAGGTTATCTATTTAACATAAAATAAGTAACTAATTAAATTAATTAAAAGGAAGAAACTCGTAATAGAGGAAACCTATACAAAACGGATATATTATGGGCAATTACCTTTTTTTTTTTACTTTCACGTATTTAATTTATGTTAAATACAAAATCTATTAGTTTTTCTTTCGTAAAAATATTAGTATATCACCTTTTAAATTTTACTTACGTTAACTAATTGACAAATGTATCTGCTGGTTGGTAATTACATTTAACTAGAATAACAGAAATTTAATATCTAATGAAGGTGATTAAAAAATTATTACTCCTAGGCAGCAATAGAAGAAGTAATTTGGCGCCAATTTCTGAAAGTTAAATTTATGTATTTAATATAAATTAAATATGTGAAAGTTAGAAAAAGAAAAAGAAATAGCGCATAACATACCAGCTCTTTATGGAAAATTGACAGGTTTTGTAGTATGTATTGCACCGGCTTTTTATGGGAAACATACCAGCTCTATGTAACCTAGTATGTTTTCTATGTAACATAAATCAAATATGTGAAATTTACATAAAATAAAAAATGTTATAAAACAACTAAAAGTGTGGATGTCCCTTTGTATTCCCAAGAGGATTAATTCATGATTTATTACTATATTATGTATAGAAGTTACAATCCATTACAGGTACAATCCTCTACTCATTTTCTCTCATATTTCAATTCAATTATAGTATTTCATTTTATTAGTTTTATAACAAAAAATAATACTCAGTTCTTATAATAGAGAAAAGCCTTACAGAGGATAAACACCAGCTCTTTATGCCATTTACCCCACTTGGCGAATAAACACCAGCTCTTTTTGCCTCTTCTCAATTAATGGGTTCCAGTTAGGACGTCCGTGGCAGCATACGAGGAGTCAGTCAAACACACAGTATATGCATCGGACGCGACCTTTTGGTTGCCATTTACCCCGCCGGACCTGTCTGCTATATCTGTGCTAGCAACTTCTGGAAGCTGGTTGACGACCCATTACAGGTACGAACTAACCCTCCCTGTTTATCACTGTGGAACCTCCTTTGCTCTGCAATGAACGTCCATCAATTTACGATGTACATGTACTTCATGACTGTTCATGTTCCCTTGATATCGGTGTATTGTTACGGTTCGGATGAATTAACCGTATTGACAGATACGTTGGTCGGTTTGTAAAATTGTTTCGGATGACAGTTTTATGACGACAGAATGTTGCGTCGTTTGCAGGAGAAGTCGCCACTTTCCCATTTCTGTTCATTTATCGCTACGGTTAGGCGGTCTCCCAGAAACTGTTTGAAATAACTACCAATGATCATATGTAGGGATGTTACGGCTATTCAATAATTACTACGTTATGTAACTTGTACCATGTTGCGAAACTTGAAGGCATGCAAGGGCACAAACCGTCAGTGTTATCTTCGGGAATGCGAAATTCGGGATATTACACCTGATCAATCATTATTGGATTTTATTAGGAAGTAGTTGTCGTTTGAAGTTTACTCCATTCTTGGGGCTTTCAAGGATTCACTTAACTGTGCCCAGTAAGAGGAGTTAACCGGACATGGCCAACGAACAAAAAGGGAGTTCAAGAACCTCCATTCTCTCCCTTCCGACCGAGGTGCTATCCGAGGTACTTGCACGTGTCGCATCTTCTTCATCCACTGATCTTCTCCGGGCAAAACTATGGTTCCTTCTGCTATTGATGATACAAACAGGAAAAGGTGTATTCTTGTTTGACATGTGCTTTTCGTTTGAGTTTAATGGATCATTTCTCTTATTTTGCACCTGTAAGTTGTTTTACGAAGTTTCGGAGGCAAACAACATTTACCAGCGGGTGTCTCTCGACAAGTTTGAAATCGTTCCGTGGCAAAAAAATGACAAAGTGTCGAGGTTCTTGAAGAAGTGTAGAGAAAGCAAAAATCCAGAAGCCGCTATCAAAAAGGAGTGGTAAGCATCGGGCCGATCTCCCGTTTGCTTGAATATTCTGCCTTTTCATTTGAAGTTGCTAATGAACAATTTAGTCATGTACAGTATAACTCCTGCTCAACGTTACGACAAGTTGGATTGCTTTGGAACGTAAGACGCAATAAGTAGGAAAATTCGATAATGTTTTAAATGGAATAGTAATGAACTAATATTCCACAAGCATACTTGAGTTACAAAATTTCTAGACTAAGCTCACATCATCTCTTTCATTTGAACTTCATTGTGATTTTGGTCTGCACACTTTACCCCCAAAAGATTGGCCTACAACAGGTTACTGCAGCTTTGGGCCCCAGTAAATAATTTTTGTCCCGCAGCTACTGTTCCGCCTGCACTTTTTAACTTTTTCGTTAATATTTCAATCAGTTTTACGCAACACTGTAATATCAACCTTGCACTGCTTAGGTTGATTATTTTACGGACAAGCATGAGGACTCAGCATTGGAATGCCTGGAAGAAGCTGCCAATTCAGGCCATGCCGATGGTACATATGCGTTGGGAATAATTTACATCTTTGTTGGTGGGGATATGTTAAAGCGCAAAGGTATGAGACTGCTGAGCGGGATGAAGAAATCCAGAATTCTGAAAGGCAGAGTGAAACTTTGCCGTGACAATTTGCCAGCGCTGCTGAGGATGATATGGGT
The DNA here is from genome assembly GCF_003713205.1 of Coffea eugenioides. Lineage (NCBI taxonomy): Eukaryota > Viridiplantae > Streptophyta > Magnoliopsida > Gentianales > Rubiaceae > Coffea > Coffea eugenioides. Next base: position 58,431,727 of record NC_040036.1, read on the forward strand.
CAAGAATCCTGTGTTTCTAAACCCAACGCCCATTTGTTGTGCCATGACACATGAGAGGAAAACATCTTCATGGCCTATGGATGTCGATGACGTGGAGGAGAGTACATGTGAAGGTTGCACTTGCGATGAAGAAATTGGAGCAATTTGTGCTGCCCTACCTTATCGTTAGTGTATAAGATTGAATGTTGAGAACTCCTTTTACTGCACAAATTTGTCACCATCGTGTACAAATTAATTATGTTTGGCAACTGAATTGACCGCTACTTCTTACTCTCTTAATATTACTAGTATGAAAAGCTAAATAGCTTATCTTGGCCCTTGTACGTTATGTATTTGATCGAATCATTCATGAAGTTAGTATGACGATTTTCTAAAAATCCGGTGCGTTAACAAAAGATTAGCACACTGAAATATGACTGGTTTTTCAGGGTCGTCGGAGGAGATTGGGCGGTAGTCTGCAGGGCTCGTTACGGTCTATATTTAGCAATGTACATATACACGTAAAAGTACCTTCAGTACATTACTACATACATATGCAAACTCAACAAAACACCGTTGTAGAGAAAAGTGTATGAAATGTAAGAATAAAGGATGATAGTTAGAAGGTAAAGAGGGAACTCCTCAGCAGTGATCTACGTGACGGATACTGTACTGAAGTGAGAAATTTACTAACTACATAGGAAATGGTGCTAGATTAGATTGAAAAAAAAAATTTATTTATGGAAAAAAGGGTATTCTGTTCTTATAATGTAGGAAAGCCATAAAGAGCTGGTCTTTTAAGAGAAAGTGATACTATACAGAATGTGACCATGATTTGATTTATGAAATTATCCAAAGAAAATTTAGAATGATTTTGTCAATTTAATTAATTAATTATTATATATATTCATATAATGCATTATATAATTATGCTAATATATTATATGGTACGAAGTATAGTATATATTTATTATAATGTTTAGTATATGTTAGTATATGTATAAGTAATAGGAATCATTATAATTATATAATATATTATTACTATATACACTTATATATTATAATTATATGCACATATAATATACATTTATAAATATATATAAATACTAATATGTAAATATATATTATAAAAATATTTATAATATACATTTATAAAAATATTTTAAATATATAATATACTTTATACTCATATAATATATTAGTATAATTATACAATGCATAACATAAATATATATAATAATTATTTAATTAAATAAACAAATTCATTCTAAATTTTCTTTGGATAATTTGATAATCCAAATCGTGGTCACTTTCTGTAAAGTATCACTTTCTCGTAAAAGACCAGTTCTTTATGGCTTTCCTCCATTATAAGAACATAATACCCTTTTTTCCATAAATAAATTTTTTTATCGGGTAAAATAAAAATAAAATCGATTTACAATAAAAGACCAGTTCTTTATGGCTTTCCTCCATTATAAGAACAGAGTACCCTTTTTTCTATAACTAAATTTATTTATCGAATAAAATAAAAATAAACTCGATTTACAATAAAAGACCAGTTCTTTATGGCTTTCCTTTATTATAAGAAAAGAGTACCCATTTTTTCGTAAACAAATTTATTTATCGGATTAAATGAAAATAAACAAGTTCTTGAATAAAACGCCAGCTCTTTTTGGCTTTCGTCCATAAAGTATCCATTTTCTGATTTTTCCATAAGCTAATTCAGGGGAGGTTTCTGAAAGTATCCCTTATAATATATGTGTATATACTATTAATAAATTATATAAATACATAATTACATTTGTTATTATGAATAGATTGTAATATAACCCTTTGTAATTTGGCTTGCGCATAATCCGCTTTGGAATACACGCTCGAATACCGAATCGGGTTGATTTTCATTTGACTAAATCGGGTTTGCCTCCCCTCCACGCCCGTCCCCGCCTGATCAATTATCCCACAAAAAACTTGTCTTTCTTGAACTTCGCATCGTTTCTCCTGTTAAGCCCATCAAAAGCTCCGTTGTTGTGTAAACACACTGAAAAGCTTCGGTTTAAACTTTCCCCCCTTCTGAAATTTGGAGCAGTTTGAAGAGTTTTAGGCGGCAAGGTCCAAATAAATCGGATTTATCGCGTTCGCTTCCTCTGTTGCTCAGAGTACTCAACAATTCAATCGTATCCCGAAGCAAGCATAGGCAGTAACATGGAGGCCTGTATGAGTCTTCCAGTGTATGCAGGCATGTGGGTCGACATAGAAGCTCTCGCTGGTGAGTGTATCGATATCACGGAATATCTTAATGCCCAAAATTTGTTAAATTTGATGGCAAATAATGACAAGTGCTATGATGCAATGGTTAGGAAATTCTATGCTAACTGTAGGGCAAATAAGCAGAAGTCTGTTCTGCGTTCAGTGGTTAGGAATGTACACATGGAATTGTCTGTTGAGGTTTTGTGTTCAGAGTTTGGGTTGGTTGACAGTGGATACACTGTTGACTATAAACGGATTAGCGCAAAGAATGTAGATTAGGTTGCTGTGAAGGGGTACAATGACCTAGAACAATCATGGATATCAAATGCCTATACAATCTCTAAATACAGCCGTAGAGTTAAACTTACAAAATAAAACCAAACAAGCCCACTAGAGAGTTAAGGAGTGCCTACGCGAGCAACTAATAAAACTTAGACAAAGTCTATGTCTCCTCCAATTCCCACTTTCACGTTCTTATCCCTGTAAGGAAAACAAATTTATGGAATGAGTTAGAAACCCAGTGAAGTTCCAAGAAAACATGCAAGTAAACTAGCAGGTATGATACAATGCACAACAAAGTAGGCAACCAGATAGATCATGCAATAATAGATAGTAAAAATCACATTCCTATCGACAGATATAGTCTGCCCTCAGGAGTAGGTACCACGGCAATTTGTCTAGGGTCCGTTGACACCCTGTCAACCATGGAATTATAATGTCCGTAGATCACCACTAAACGTTAATCTCCGTCAACTGATCATCCCCCTATCAGGCCCGAACGCCAATCAAGTACTCATGGTTCGTTAATCTTCTCGACCAAGCCCTTTACCGACTTGATTCGACCAACTAACCATGGGATGAACTTACAGCCCCAAGTATTCAAGTATTCATGATCTGGACCCCCAAGTATTCAAATATACACGAGTGGAGTCATTGGCTATGATCCAACGCTCACGCGAGTAAAGATTGGATACGTTAGCTGTCACCCGACGCTCTGTATTTAAGCATGTCATGAATTCAAGTCATGAATTCAAGTCACGAGTTCAAGTCATGAATTCAAGTCACGAGTAAACAGGTTAGGAATTTCTTTGTTTACCCAAGTTGCCCAACTTAATCGACTGCTATAAGGCTGGTCTCAAGCCAGAGGTCTAACGAGAGTTCAGTTCAGCTGTTACCGACCTACATTCACGCATACGCATGAGTAACCCAAATTCCACTTACCCAAGGTCTAGGATAAGGGTCCAAGGGCCCAGTTCAACCGCTGCAAGAAGATATACAGCTGGTCTACAATCATGCACATGTACATGCAAGTCCGCACGCAAGATCAACTATTTCAAGTCAAGATACAGGTTACTTGTAAATCAAGTTGCTTGTACATGCATGAACAACATATCAAAAGTTTAGTCGAATTAAGTCAAGTACGATAAAGTACACACTCGTTTAAAAAATGACAAATCAAGTGCCTACCAATTTTAGCAACAAGTAGCACGAAACATGCAGTTGGAACACTCATCGGGTCAAAGCAGAGCAACGTTAAACATTCGTCTCCGAGTTATACTCGTGTTCATTGCCACCCAAAGAGCAACCAGGACAAAAATATTATTGTCCAACTATCCAAAACCTAGGTGAACCAGGTTCACATTTTAGACTCAACTATGAGTCATACACCTATCCAAGTTAACCTCCTAAATTCACAAGGGTTCAAAGACAAATTTAAAGGTGCAAATCAAGGAAAAATCCAAATGCATACTAGGGCAATGATTCAACTATGATTTTGGAGTAAAAGCAAAGCATTTGGACCCAAGAAATATGGGCAATGAAAGAGTTCCACATTTCATTTCATTGTTGGAAATTTTCAACAACCATATTATCCTCAAAACAAGAAGTCCAATCACAAAAGTCAAGATTTTCACCATAAAAACTCATATGCTTGCTAAAATTGAACTGTTTTAATATCTATGGAGTCAAGATATGTCAATTTGCAGTCAAGGTTTTATATGTAAAGTTGGAAACATCTCAGCTTCTCTCCCACGAGTTCCAACAAAAAAAATTCCAACAAGTATCATTCCTTTGAAAAATCATAACTTGAGTTATAATTGTCGAAAAATCATACAACTTGCCCCATTGAAAACTAGACTCGAAGCACTAATAATCTTTAGAAGACATCTTAAAGAGATTCAGTTCATAAATTGGTCTAAATTGAGCCGCAAACTACTGCAACATTCCAGTTTTTTACTTGTACGGGGCAAAATTTTCAGTCAACTTTGTCGATTTTCTGGTGTGTATATCAAATGAACCACCACTCAAATTTTATACCGTTAGAAAGCTCTCTAAGTCTAGTTTCAAACGCAATGAACGGAACTCAATTCTAACTTTTCTATATGAAATTATAGCAAATTTTCCAAAATTGTATAGAGCTTCCATCGAAATTTCCAGATTGCTAATAATTGTGAGCAAAATGCTACTTTCACTAACAAAACCTCACTCTCTTGACTCAATTTCGGCCCCCTCTCTCTCTCTCTCTCTTGTTTGTTTTTGTTTTCTTTTTTGCATGACACGAAATGAAAATTATAAGGTCAACTTAGCCCTTGAAATCTTTAACTAAAAACTCTTGGTTCCAATGATGACACTTGTCAAGTTTTCCCTTAATGTCTATTTTCATTTAGTTTAATTCTCTCCAATTGCACTGAACTCCTTTTCTCCCACTAAATTCCTCACACACTCCACTAAAAATCGTTACAACCTCACTAATACTATGAAACTTAACATGTACCAAAATATAAAAGATAAAGTCTTGACACAATCGTTAAGTATTCAAGAAATTAAGGCAAGTGAATGAAACCAAAAGAAAGTATAAATTAACTTATTTCGAAATAAGGAAAATTATAACAAAAAAATAAGAACAAAATTTTTGAGCCCTCACACTCTCTCCCTACTAAAAGAATTTCGTTCTCGAAATTCTAACCTTTGCTCATAAAACTCGATTCTACACGGTACTTCTCAAAAGCTTCCCCTCACTCATACCGCTACCACAAACTTGCCTAGAGGTAAAATCTTAATAACGTAATGGCTAAATTAACATGCAAAGAAAGATCAATGAAGGTATTAAAAAGGTGAAAGGTGACACAAATTTCAAACTCGATGAAAAGAAGATACGAAACTTGGTTACTACTTTTGCTAGTTCTTAAATTCATACATTGCACATTGACAAATAATCCACAATGTAAGGCCCCTCTCATCTTTACAATTGTATCACTAGACTCGAATCACCCTCTCTAATCAAAATTTCTTCCTTTCGAACCACAAATGAAGAATTTTTACTTAAATTTAAGACTAAATTATGGTAATTGATTCATGGATAAGGATTCAACGCTGCTCAATCACAGACATTTAATGTCACTAATTAAAATATCAGGTACCAAGTTCACTGTTTCTAACAGAGATACAACTTTCTACATAAACCTTTCACTACATATAGTCCAATAATTAACTATTTCAGGAAAAAAAATCATTAATTACTAACTTTGACTATTACAGCCGCTTCCCCATCGCAAAATTCGTTTGTCTTGGGTAGTTCCTCACTTGATGTCCAAGTTGGCCGCATCTAAAACATGCACCAATTTTTAAATAATATAATTCAGTATGAATTTTGTTACAGGTTTCACACTTAGCAGTTATGCATCTTTTCATGAATTGTCCATTCTTTCTTTTGTTCCTCTCTTTATCCTTCATAGCAAGTTCATCTTTACTAATCTCTTTACATTTCCCTTTATTATCCCGAAAACTTCCTTCACCCTTTTAAGTTGATTGCTAGAAATGTTTTCAGATGCTATCAGACTAGGGAAATGCACCAATTCAAACTTATTTCGCACCTCCTCTGGGATCTCTTCATATTTTTTTTTCAGTTCTATATTCTTGTGCAGCAGCCCAATTTTCTCTAAATATTCTTGTTTCCATCGTCCTTCCCAGTGCTCAACTAATTGCTTTTGTAACTTTATTTCCTTTCGAAAAATCTCTATTTCCTTGTGCACATCAGCCAAATTTGTCATTTCACCAATTCACTTTAACTCAAGTGATAGCCTGCCAGCAAATCAAAGGATTGAAATCAGTAATTAATCATAATTGGAAATTCTAACCATATAACTCTTTTGTTCCTTTGCTTATAGGTCACCCAAGAAATATGAATCACACAAGTACTTACTCCTATTCTTGGCTTTTCCCACAAACATTACTATCATCGATTATATATATATAACAAAATACAGAATCATATTCTTTATAGCGAAAGTTCCGCACCCTAACTCACTCTCCTTTATACACTCACTTACAAACTTGCTCAAGAAGAAATCATAACTTCTTACCCCCACTAGTAACTTTTACCATCCTCCATCAAGACGGTCATTCTAATTTTGCCAAAATTCGCATACAAGCGTAGAACCCATATCCTTGTCTGCAAAATCTTCATACATAATCCAGAACTTATAGATAAATAGGAATCGAAACCAAATTCTTATGTGGCGTCGCAAAAGGGTAGGAAATAAACAAGGGTAGTCAAATAAGAGTTAAAATGAATTCATAAGAAATACATATGTAACTATAATCAAATTGCAACAAAATTAAAAAAACATGAGACAAGGGTACACAGGTATAGGAGAAATGAAACAGGCTCGCAATACTAGTACCTTAAATATTCACGACGACTGCGAAACTGGCTATCATTTGTAGAAACCCTAGTCAGACATGTACAAGACCACCCATTGATCCACTCTTCTTGATCAATTCAATCTGAGGTCCAATACTAGAATCTTTCATGCCTTGATCTTTGCCATCAAAACTTACTTCAAGTGCTATTGAAATATCGACGCTCATCCTGGTGTTCTCCACTTTTGTTACTCGAGTACAAGAATCCGAAATAAGATAATTCACAACTCAAACTGACTAGTCCCAAAAGTAAATCACTTCTATTTGAGATTCTTACCAGATGTACATAATTATTTTTCCCAAATATCATGATAAAGGTTTTACACCTTTAAATTCATGATTCACAACTTATGCTCAAAAAGAGCATTTAGTCCTTTATACTTATTCACATAATTAGAACCATAATACTACTTGACCCAAACTCAACCCACGCAGAGACCACGTGAGGCGGTTCTAATACCATCTGTGACGTTCCCAACTCCCCTCGGGTGTATCCAAGAGTTTGGGGAACCGTCTGTCCAACTCTCGCCAGAACTCACTCGCACCGTCATGAAATTTACAAAGTAACAACCTCAACAATATGAGCAATATCAATTACAACCACAGACATATATAATCGTAGACATCAAATGCCTATACAATCTCTAAGAAATGTGTGCCGATTCCAAGAAACGCGATTGAGAGCTTTCGTCGCAAAGATTGCAGCCTTGGCGAGCAGGCTACTTTGAGCAATGATTTGGGCGTCTTCTAGACGTTATTTTGTAAAAATCCTGGAATGAAAGTTCAAGATCTGCCTCAGTAGATGTTCCAGATCACCTAAAATCTCCAAGAAGTAGTCAATTTAATGGTGAATATCGCCTCCCAAAATGGCGAAAAATCAACCTGAAAAGCGAATTTACTGGAAAAATTTCTTCACACGTTTCCTCTTTGTTTTTACTCTGTTCTATCTACTGATCTTCCTCTTTCGTCCCCAGATGCTCTCCCAAGCTTTCCTCTTTCTGATTTCTTCCTTTTTCTCTTTCTTTTTCCCTTCCTTTTTCTCTCACGAAACCCTCTTTTTTCTTCTTTTCTGGTTTTCCTTTTTCCGTTTCTCTCTCTATTTTTTTCTTTTGTTTGATCTCCCCAGATCCTCCATTGTTCTTGTTTTCCTCTCCCTTGCTTGCTCAGCCACCCTCCCTCTATCTCTCACTCTTGGTTCCTCTCTATTTCTGCCCCTCCGAAACCCTCTCCCTTTTTCCTTTCCTTGGTTCCCTTTTTTTTCCAAAACCCTCTCTCGGGTTCTTTTTTTTTACTCCCTCCGCCAAAGACTTTCTCGCCCCCTCCCTTCCTTTTGTTTTGTTTCTGTTATTTCTTCCCAATTTTCTTATTCGTGTTTTGGTTCCTTTTTTTCTCAACCGAGAGCCCCCCTTTTTTACTTTCTTCCCTTTTTTCTGGTTTCTTGCCCGTCATCTCTCCTTTGCTTTTCGTTTCCAAATTTTCCTAGACTTTCAAGTGTCTTGCCACCTACCCCCTCCTTGCATGTGGTGTCAACAAAATGAGGACATTTGTCCTATTTGCATGCACTAATACTTGTCTAATACTCTTTAACACACTTGTCCAACATGCAAGCCTCCACCTATCTTCTTATTTTTATTTATTTATTATATTTTTATTTTTTAAAATCAATTTAGGTAAATAAGAATGTTAATTCCTAAAGGCAATTGAATTGCAAAATTTTCATTTATTTTAAGGAAATTGAATCTAAGAAGATTAAAAACAAATTTTTTTTAAATTTTTGTGAGAATTTTCTTTTTCAGAAAGTTAATGCAAAAATATCTTAAAATAAAAATGATGAACCTAATTTATAAAAGTAAGCAAAAATAAACATTAACTATCATTTAATCAATTAAAATAAAATAAAATAAAACAAGAATAAAAAATAAAACTAAAATCGAATTAAATAAAAATTAAAATTTTGGTGTCTACAGCTTGCCCCTCTTTGTCTGAGTTTCGAAAAAACTTGAGATAAAGACGTAGACACCAAATATTTATCTTTATTTATTTTGCCGTGAACTGAAATAAACATAAAAAGGTAGGCAAAAAACTCAGCTGCCATTAAACTATTGGCGAGATTATGTTTTGGCCATCAAACTACTTTTTGTGAATAATTGGCCACTAAACAATTTAATCTGTTAACATGTGACCATTTTGTCGTTAATTGCTCTTAAGTTCTCAAATTAGCATTACACGTGGCAATGTCCGGGGGCAATTTTGTCCAGTGAGCTTACTGACCCTAAAAGTCCAATACGGCTAATTTCAGAACAATAAAGGAGTTGCTGGACCTTCAGCATCTTCCACCGAGTCGCCGGCCAAACCCCAAGTCGCATCCCTCAGTGTTCCTCGCACCGCCGCCAGAGGAACCGCCACCACCGGCAGGAAGGCCACCGTGATGGTCCAAGAAGATGAATCCAAAACTACTTCACACCCTTCCACCAGAACTCGCCGTTCAACCAGAGGAATGCCGGTTGCTGCAGCTGGAGGAGACGTCCCCCAAATTCCGCTCCCACCTAAGCAAATGAAAGATACGCTTGCATGCTTGCTTCAAAGAAAAGTTGATATCCCATGCTTTCAAGCTGCAAAAGGTAAAGCATCGAAGCAAAGCAAACCAAACTGCCCCAAAATTCCCTAAAAAGATTCTCGCCACTTATAACTAATATGATGTACATGAGATATTTGATATATTTTTGGGAGGGTGTCCTGAAATATTGGAGATTTAATTTTGAGAAGGGAGTCCAAGCTCAAGAGTTCAAGACTCCGACTTTCTCTATTTCTCTCTCATATGGCACTAGCTGTTGCCTGAAACTAGAAGATATGGGCACTTTGAGTACCAGTCCTCTGCTTCCAAAAGACCTAAGGCCTTCTTCACTCTACAGAGAACACCGAAGCTCTGTTCTTGTGTACACAAACAGAAGAAGAAAATTCAAGAGAAGAAAATCCTAGAAAAGCCAATCCTTGAATCCTATAAGTCTTACCACTATCACGTTCTGGACAGAATTGCCCTGGACATTGCCAGGTGTAATGCTAATTTGAGAACTTAAGAGCAATTAACGATGAAATAGTCACAGGTTAATGGATTAAATTGTTTAGTGGTCAATTATTGACAAAAAATAGTTCGATGGCCAAAACATGATCCCGCCAATAGTTTAATGGCTGCTGAGGTTTTTTGCACTAAAAAGGTCAATGGGATAAAAGTCGATCATGTCATAACCTCGGTGAATGGGATAAAACCCGATCCTGCTGTAAATTGGTTAGTGGGATAAAACCTGATCCTGCCATTCAACGGTCAGTAGGATAATACCCAATCCTGTCATTCAATTGGTCGGTGAGATGATACCTGATCCTGCCATCTGCTATTCTATTGGTCAGTGGGATAATACCCGATCCTGCTATTCGTCGATCAGTGGGATAATATCCAATCCTGCCATTCATCGGTCAGTGGGATGATACCATCCTGCCATTCAATTGGTCAGTGGGATAATACCCGATCCTGCCATTCAATTGGTCAGTGAGATGATACCCGATCCTGCCATTCATTGGTCAGTGGAATGATATCCGATCCTGCCATTCAATTGATCAGTAGGATAATACTCGATTCTACCATACTATTGGTCAGTGGGATAAAATCCGATCCTACCATTCAGTTGGTCAGTGGGATAATACTCGATCCTGCCATAGCATTGGTCAGTGGGATAAGACCCGAGCCTGCCGTAACATCTGTCAAAAAGGGAGGTAGAAGGGTGCGCGGCAGACGCTGAGACTTTACCAACAAGAAATTAAATTTGATTTTTTAATCGGGAGAATCTTTTCAAAAAAAAAAATTTTTGCCGAGTTTCAACCAATTATTGTGCAATCGATCATTCGCTTTGCATTATAGCAGTGTTGCTCCTTCTTAAGACTTTGATTCACATCTCTTCCTCGGTTTGAACCATGAATATTCCATTCTTGGGCGACATTCCACAATTATATAAAAAATTTGCCCCAATTTTATTATTTGAAACACGTACAGACCTGTAAGAGATAGAACAAATAATGCCACCACCATTCGACCCGTCTAGCTTTCAAGAAACATGTAAACATGAGTATTATGATGTTCTCCTCTCAATGCTGCAAAAACTCAACTTTGCTCCGTAAACTGTATCAAGTTTTGTTGACTTCCAATGCTAATGAAATATGACATTTGATATCCTGGAACTTTTCATAAATTAGAGGGATTGCCATTTGATAAACCCAAAGGGATAAATGAGACCATGAAACACAAGAAAAATATTTTATTTACACAAAAATGATGAAAATCCAAGTAAAATGAAAGCAACAATTTACCTTTATTGATTTTAGAGAAATGAACCTGTACACTCAAAAGTTTATATTTGATGAATTAAAACACTTTGATTCTCGAACAAAATGCCACGTTTGATCCTTTGGATATTGTTCCTCCAGAATTCAATGCTGGCAGAAAAATCACAATGTGAGGAGGAATCCAACCGAACTGAAACACTAGTCTTTCAAATCTAATCTCACTTTTTCTCATAAAACCCTACCTTAGTGCCCTTTCGAGTTTTCGGTAGAACTATCCCCACCTTTTTATTCCCCTTTTCTTTTATTTTTACTTCTTTTTTCTTTTTTTTCTTTTCTTTTCTTCTTTTTTTCTTTTTTTCTTTTCAAAGGTGTCCTTTCGGGTTTTCACTTAATGAACCAATCTTGCCGATAGCCTTTATCAACTCAGAAATGATGGCATTAGTGCAACAATCCTTCCCTTGCAAAATTGGTGAAGGTGTATTGACATCATTTGCCAGATGATTAGAAAATTCCCTGAAAGAGGTGATGCAAAGAAATGGAAGTTAGGACTTTCAATTTTTCGTAATGTGGTCAGATGAGGTGCTAAGAAAGGTTAAGGCATGAAGGCAGATTTTATAAGCATTTAAATCATCTGAGGTCGCATTGTTGTGCCAACTCTATCAAAACTTGCCCCAGTTTATTTTCAACTCAGGTTCTGTTTTTTTCCATTTTCCCTTTTTTCCCCTTTTTTTTCTCTCATTTCATTCATCTTTTGAAAATTTTCAAAATTTGCCCCAATTTATTCTTTAACTGAGGTTTTTCCTTTAATTTTCTTTCCTTTTGTTCTTCTATCATTTTTCACCTCTTGAGGCTTTTATTTCTTCTTTTTTTAACTCAAACTTGCCCCAGAGTGGGGTTTGCGATCCTCAGGAGTTGCCAAACGAAATAATTTATTCTGAAAGTTCAAAAGGGATAACTAGGGATAGAATATTTAATTGGAAAGGAAGAAGGCCTGACTTTCATTCCATTCCTCACATTAACCCTGAAAGAAAACTTCCATTTATCAGATGAAAAATTTCTTACACATATTTGAATTGATTGGTTGAGGAAAAACTTGTCAATCCATTCCTGCTAGAACAGGTGCTCCACCAAGGAATATCTTTTTTAACAATAAAAGAACCTTGCCAATTTGGAGCAAATTCTTCTTTTGGTTTCATCTTGCACCGACAAAAACTACCTCAATGCTTTATCTCCTCGTTTGAATAGTCATAATTTGACCCTTTGATGGTAAGCACGGGTCAATCCTTTTGATAATATTGACCATGACAGACTGCATTTAGCTGCTTCTTATCAAGTGACCACTGATCTTTATTTCCTTAATTTTGATCCCAATTCGGCTTGAGTTTCTCTTTTATACCATTCAGGCCTCCTTGAAATATTTTTGGATGTCTCTTATCTACTTCTTTCATTTTGAAATCCAAATTCACATCCGTGAAGTACCGAGATTGCTACCATAAAATTTCGGAACAGTGATATCCAAAGGGTCAAAGGATTTTATTCTTGGCCATTTGAAAGAATGCATAAGTAACACAGTATATATAAAATTGTACATTTTATTGAATTTCAAGATAAAGACCAAACTTAATAGTATGTTATTTGTTAAACGAGACGTGTCTTCAAAAGCCAATTGATTCAAAACTATTTACAAAAACAAAGTTAAACAAAAGACACACGCATGAATGATTTTCATGGATTTTAATCAAAAACAACCCCCAAAGTTTATCGAAACTCCCTTCAAGAGGGAGGGATCGCACTAGTTCGGAATTTTCAAGTTTCCTCATTGGGGGTAAATATATGAAAAACTGGAAGCAGGGTAGGTGAAAGTCTCTTCGGGTATGTTTGCAAAAGACGGTGCAAAGGTAACTTGGGTATGGGATAGAGGAAGTGGTTGGTGTTCTATTTCAGATTGGCTGATAGGCATGGGATCATGTTGGATACCACCACTGCTAGCAACCAGTTGGTCAATCATGCGCCTTTGGGTTGTCATTTTCACGCTCAATTCATTGAATTTGTTTAACATCTCGCTCAATTGAACTTCCAGATTTGCAAGGTCGACTATTGGAGTCGTTGCAGACCTATCAGATGATTCAGGATGTATACTCATGTTTACACTATTTCTCAAAACTCGATCACTTGATCGTGTAATGATGGGGCTTTTTCATGTAGCTGTATTTGCAATTAGTTGAAAATTTAGGAAAAAAACCCTTTTTAGATTCCCTTCTTGATTACATGCTGCCAAAAAGAAAAAGAAAAAGACCTGAGTTAGTAAAAATTAAAGTAATTCGGATGCATGTCCTATTGGGGAGCCCTTTTTGTGCCAAGGGTAGACCTAGAATGAAAATGCAATCCTCTAGGGCAGACACCATACAATACCTGACGAACCCGATCAATTTATTGATATTAGAATGAAAAGCAATTTGAAAAATGTAGCCAATTAGAGTGACAAGAGATATTTGTCCTAACAAAATGAGGGTAAAGTCCGAATGGATTGATTGCTTTGATTAACATAAAGTGATGTGTGAAATAGCCTACTCTTGAAAGGATTGCAACGTCTTGACTAGTTTATTCAGGGAACCTTAGATCGAAACCCTAAAAGTGAACAAACGGGTCAAATGGATCAGATGAAATTTATGATTTATCCAAAAAATTGAATGAAATTAATGATTTATTCAAAATTGACCGGATCATCCTAAAAATGGGTAAATTGGTCAAATGGATTGAAATGAAATTGATGATTTATTCAAAAATTCACTGCATCACCCTAAAATAGGTAAACTGATCAAATGAATTGAATGAAATTGATGATTTATTCAAAATCGACCAGATTGTCCTAAAAATGAATAAATTGATAAAATGGATTGGATAAAATTGATGATTTATTTCAAAATTGACTAGATTGTCCTAAAATAAATGAATGGATTGAGTTAATGATTTATTCAAAAATGACTGAATTGTTCTAAGAATGAATGAATTGAAATAGATTGAATGGAATTGATGGTTTATTCAAAAATCGATTGAATTGTCTACCCATTGGTAGCTTCAAAAAATTCATTGCGATGCATTAGTCTATGAGTTTTCTAAAATTAAAATTTGGCCTCGATATATTTATCGTCTCAAAAATGAGGAATTACTTGTAAATTTTTTCAACGTAATGTCCTTTGCGCAAGGAATTTTACCAGTTTTGACAAAATAGCCAAAAAATGATTGTTAGAGACTCATATTCTAATGTGCAAAACTGCTCCATCATTCTCAATGTCGTCATTGTGAGGACTCGCAAAAATTTACTTATTTAATTTCCTATTTCTAGTTTATTTAATTATTTACTTGGCCATTTACTCCGAATATTATTTTCTAAGCTCTTTAGACCTAATTACATGGGTCTATAACTTAATTATATTTTTAAAGTAAATTGTTTCAAAATTTAATTTTTGGAAACTCGTTAAGTGAGAATAGTGATTGCGCGTTTGGAAGCCATAACCGTTTTGAGAGTACTATAAGCTTGAAAAATTTGAGACTTGTACATTAGTCTTAAAATAGGTAATCTTATACTTAAGTATTCAAGTATTAATTAATGAAGCCATCGTTATAAGAATTTCTTGAAAATTTCGCTTTATCGCGCAAAAATCGAAAGTACGTGTTTTTACGAGCGTGATTAAATTGAGGGACTTAAGACCGTTATTTTTAGACCATTAAGAGTGAATAATAAGAGTATGAATACAAGTGTATTTAGAGGTTTAGTGCACTAGTGAAGCAAACTCGAAAGGAATCGAGCACAAAACGCGCGCGTGTACGCACGAGGAGAGAGTTGACTTTTACTTAATTTTGGGCTACACATTTTAGCTTCTCTTGGAAGCTTAAATTTTGATCAAACCTCTCTCTCTCATGCTCCATACCAGCCGGCCAAAGGGAAGGAAAAACAGCACCAAAGCTCTTCCAATTTCTTCTCCATTTCTTCACTAAACCTCCATCAAATCACACCAAAATTTAACCACACCTAGCTAATCACTTGGAGACCACATCAAGCTAGGAAAGAGGGCTGCTTCCACGGTTTTCTTGAGCAAATAAGGACCAAAATTTCTGCCTTAATCATCTAAGTAAGTAAGTGATGATCAACCTTCAAAATCTTAACTTATGGAAGTTGTATTGCACATATAATCTCATATATTCATGTGGGTAGCTTTATTTATGTTGGATTTTGGTGAGTGGGCTCTATGAACTCCCACTATGGTTGGATGGACTGATTTGTTATGTTTTGATGATATTAATGTTGGTTTAGTGCTTAAATTAGTGTAAATGACTGATATTATGGATGAAAGTTCAAAGGGGAGTGAAGGTGAAAATTTTTCATTTCTGCCCATGTGTTGTCCGTGACCTTTAGAGTGTTTGTGATTCTAATGACTTGTTTATGATGTATACATGTTGTGTGGGTTCTGTAGAAAGTTTCATCAAAAAATAACGTGATTTGGTTGGCCAAATGATGTGTTTTCGAAAATCAGCAAAACTGGAAATTTTTCCCTTAACTGCCCTGGCAGTGTTTTTGTTTTGGCTATAACTTTTTACTCCGATGTCAAAATCGAGTGCCATTTATGGCACTGGAAACTAGACATTCCCAGATTTCCAACGGTATAAAATTTACTTTCTGATTCCACCTGAGCAGTCCGTACCAATCATTTAAACATGACTGTCCTGTTTTACGTCTACACTGGGAGCTCTGTTTTGAGCAGCAAATTGATGCTCAAATGTGAGCTAGTTGTGGACAGATTTTGAAAATGATTTCTTCTAAGAAATTGTAACTTTATGAATCTAGTTTTCAACGCCACCAATCACGCTCAATTCCAAGTTGAATTGAGTGAGTTGTGGCCAAAATTCGAAACTGACTTAGTGAGGAAAACCCTCTTTTGGCTAGTTAAATGGCCTAGCTTGATTTGGGACTTGTTGTTTTGGAAACTTTGATGTCCAACATCTACCAAACTTTATATTAGATGTTCCTTGGACTTTGTTTCACAAATAAACCAGATTTGGGTTGGTTGCATTGGACAAAATGTTTAAAAAGGAAAGAAGAGCTAGAAGACAGTTTTGCCTTGGGAAATTTCTTGAACTTTGATGGTTTAGTTAACTACCTTCCCGTGTGAATTTTCAAATGAAATTTGATAGAGGAGTAGTTCTCATATGGAGGTTTAATTGTGAAAATTTTGGTGATATTCTAAAACCATTTTGATAAGCAAATGATGTCCCGAAATTGCTCTTCGAATCTGGAAAACTTTTCCTTTTCTCTTAGCCGAATGGCCAATCTTGACTTGGGACTTGTTATTTAGAAATTCTTGATGTTAATCACCTAAGAAAATGTATCTTGAATGTTGGTTAGACATTGTCTACACAAAAGAACCATGTTTGAAAATATTTCATTAGCCAAATGATTTAGAAAAGCGAAATGGTAGCACAAGGCAGCTTTGCCTTGAAAATTTAGAAACTTTCGTGACTTTGTTAACCGATTTCCCGTATGTATTTTTCCATGAAATTTGACAGAGGAATAGCCCTTATATGGTAGTGTAATACTACCAAATTTGGTGCCATTCTGAGTCCGTTTCAGTGCTTAACCAAAGTCCCAAAGTTTGTGATTTGAACCTGAAAATTGCCTAAAAGTTTCGATTTTTCAGCAACTTTGAGCTACTATACCTTGGTGCTCAAAACTCCAATTCTTGTTCTGCTTGTTATGTTTTAAACTTTGTTTGTGAATCTAATTAAGTTCCAAATTTCAGAGGCTGGTTCACATTGTGTGAATTTTGCTGAATTTCCAAACTTTGCCGAAAACCAACCCCGAAACTGTCTCGCAAGCTAAAACAGCAACTTTGAGACAAATTTTGAATACCTTCCATTTGGAATCATGGAAAAGTGTCTTCTAAAAACTTTTAGTACTTTGGAAGTAGTTTCCAACGGTACCAAGTTTTCCAATTTTGGACTTGTAATGAGTGAGATACGATTTTTCAAAGATC
Organism: Coffea eugenioides; assembly: GCF_003713205.1. Classification (NCBI taxonomy): domain Eukaryota; kingdom Viridiplantae; phylum Streptophyta; class Magnoliopsida; order Gentianales; family Rubiaceae; genus Coffea; species Coffea eugenioides. Next base: position 58,449,021 of record NC_040036.1, read on the forward strand.
TCATATCAAAGCTGAAATTTTCGAAACTTAAGGAAATGGAGTTTTTCGAATTCTCCTTTTTCCCTCGATATCACTTGAACGTTTTACACTTGATTTCAAAGATGAAAACTCGATTTCTCTTGTGCTTTAAAAACTCCACTTTTGAGCCTTGATTAGCGAGTAATTTAGGCTTGCTTTCGTGAGATTTTCTTGGATTGTACAAGCGTACAATCATTCGTGATAATTGGGGTATATAAATGATAGTTCATTATTAATTGCTCAGGCTCGCACGAGAACCTTCAAGAGGATTCCACGGTGGACGCCTGAACGTCAAATGACATTTCTTCTTTGTTTATCTAGTGAGTGTCAAGTATCTGTTAAATGCTTATGTGATTAAAATATTAGTTGTACAAGTGTTATACATAATACGTAAACTTGCCGAGCCGAGTGTGTATTTTATCGTACTCGTTCTCATTTGAAATAAACGACTAATGCTTGACTTGACTTGACTTGCTTGACGTGACGTGACTTGCTTGACCTAACATGACTTGACTTGGAAAATATGCTATGGCTGCATAAGTCGATTGAAGCGATGTCTCATCGACTTCTGAACGATAGCAAGTACCACACCGATTTGGCGGGAGGTACCTCTCGAATCGTCTCAGAACTATAAACTGAACGATAGTAAGTATCACACCGATCCGAGTGGGAGGTACCTCTCGAATCGTCTTAGAACTATAAACTGAACGATAGTAAGTACCACACCGATTTGGATGGGAGGTACCTCTCGAGTCGTCTCAGAAACATACATGGAATACGTGAAGTGCTACGAACCCAATTACCTACCCGGGGGACGGGATATCGTCACGAGAAGGTATTAAAATTGAATTTGGGCAAAGTAAGAAATCAATAGCTCCAGAGAGCTTTTGCATCCTACTCAATGGTGTTTATTATAAATTGTGAAATTCCTTGAATGTTATAGTTTTCACTATTATGTAAGTGATATTATTATTGAATTACTTGTCTTGCATGTTTTCTTGGCCTCACGAGCATTCGCTCACCTCGTTAGACTTGTTTTCTTTAATAAGAGCTGAAATGGAAGGAATTATGGAGAGGTCGACTTGATGGTCTTTTTATTAGAATTTTGAATGTATTTATTTAGTCAACTTTTGGAAGCTGTATATTTTGGGAATGTCAAGTAAGTGTGTAATGATCCCACATCAGTTAGGGAGGAGAGTCCTGGCCGCTATATCACCTGTTGTGAGTGTCCCCTCACCTGACCGAGACCTTTTGGAGGGGTGCTGGGCTTCTTGACCTGTGGGTTTGGGCTCTTCACTTATTGTGGGCTATAGCCTCACCTCCGGGAACAAAACCCATGGCCTTTTGGGCGGCTAACTGTGGGACAATATTGGTCAGGGGTGTTAGAGTTGGTATCAGAGTCTATTCCGACCCCAGTGTGCCAGCGAGGACGCTGGGTCTCCTAAGGGGAATGGATTGTAATGATCCCACATCGGCTAGGGAGAGAGTCCTGGCCGCTATATCACCTGTTGTGAGTATTCCCTCACCTGACCGAGGCCTTTTGGAGGGGTGCTGGGCTTCTTGACCTGCGGGCTTGGGTTCTTCACTTGTTGTGGGCTATAACCTCACCTCCGGGAACAAAATCCACGGCCTTTTGGGCGGCTAACTGTGGGACAATATTGGTCAAGAGTGTTAGAAAGTGGGTAAATTATGATGTAAGACTTGAACGTTTATAGAGGAATTGACCTTCCTTTATCTCTTCGATTTTTTTTTAGTATCGATTAGTTATTATCAAGTGTAAATTGAATTAGTACCGAGTCCTGGCGAGAACTGGGCAGGCGTTCCGCCGATATCCTTGGGTTCGCCCTTGGGAGAAGTGGGGGCGTCACAGTCATCGCGAAAGGGATCGGATCCTACCTTATCTTGTGCACTACCCCTTTGGATGGTGCAAGAAATATAAACGTGCACGTCTCATTGGATTACATATCCAAGACACATGGTGGTTTATTCCTAACGTGGGATCCCCTAAATGACATTCCCTCTAAGGTTTATGCATGATGCCAATTTATCAAAGTAATTAAATATGCAATTTGAGATGAAACTATGATCTAAGGGACCCTTTGTATGCCAGGGTGGGCCTAAATGATGTGCACTTATTAACCTACAAATGCAATACATAGGAATTTAAACGTGCAATAACCTATCTAAGAGGGTAGGCTCTAAAAGAGCATCATGCCAGAACTCTTATTTCTAAGGCTTGATGAATGCAATAGACGAGAAAACAAGGAAACGTTAGTTCAACAAATAACAGATAATACGTTGGGCAATTAGATGATACAAAAAGCGAAAAGAAAATTAAGGAAAGAGGGGCGGAATCCCTCCATTCGTGCCTAGTGTTCCTAGTTGGGTACAGTCGACTCTATCCTGGGCAATTTTTAATATGGATGCATAAAGTTTGGCTCACTAATGTGTCGCGCCCCATTTTTTAAACAAGAAAAATAAATAAACGAGTTTAGAAAAATGGCTTTTTGATTCAATTTTTTATTGGAAAATGAATTTTTGATTTAAAAGAAAATGAAAAATATGGGTCTAAATGGGACTTGAAAATGCGACGATTTGACCCAAAATAATAGTTTAAAAAGGGTTTTTGAATAAAAATCGGAGTCGCCACTTGGTATAGAGTTAAGGTGTACCAAGTCACCCAAAAATGAATTTTTAAAGAAAAAAGTGGAAAACCCTTTTTAAACGACTCCAAGTCTACGAAAATCAGAGAAAAAAGATTCGGGAGTCACATTTGAAGAAAGGGAAGGCAAGGATAAGAATCCAAGGCACCCTTTCAACCTAGCCAAGGCTAGTTGCGCGATTTAGTCAAAGATTTTCTTATTTTATCCTTAAGATTTATCACATTTGAATGTACTATATGAATGCATACCCTAGACCTAGGGGGGTCGAAATGTATTTTCAAAGCTTACTTGGTACCAATCACATTAATCGTGAAGCCCAATAAAGACTCTTCGAAGAAGTCACGAATAATGCAAGTCATGAGACTCGAAAGGAAAAAAAAAGTAAAGAAAATAATAATATACAAATGTGTATGACCTAAAGGAATGTATCATAATGAGTGCGGGGGACTAATGTTCGTGACTTTCAATGTTCTCTTTAATAGAGGGAATACGAGCGTGCTAAGGCTAGAAAGCCAAACTCGTCCATATCCCATACGCAAGGGGTTATCTCTAGTCTAATCAGGCAAAATGCACTAATTCTAACCCCTAATTTCCTAAATGAGATGCAAATCTAAATGTTATATATACATAGGGGTAAAGGATATTTTATTAGGGGAAATATTATGTGAAAATGATAAAGATTCTAAAAAATGGAAAAATATGCATGAAGTGTAATGTAATCATACAAACATGATCTAGGAGGGAGGTCCCTAAGGGTCTAGCATTGGACTAGCCCATGTCTATGGATCCTCACTAGCATTGGACTAGTGGGAAATCGGAACAAAGAGCCACAACTAGCGTTGGACTAGTGTGGTGACGGGAAAGGAATCACAGCTAGCATTGGACTAGTGTGATAACATGCATTTATTACAGTCTAAGAAATCAGATAAAGCATAATAAAGTAAATAAACACATAAATCACATATAACACATAACATATAAGCATGATGTCTAGATGCAAGGCCCTAGAAAAGCGGTAACACATAGCACATAGACATGCAAAACACACATAAGGCAAATAAAGCAAATAAAGCCCTAACTATTACATTCGGGGGAAGCCTACTACAATCTAAGGGGGGAAACAGAATAAAATAAATAAAATAACAACCTAGCTATTACAACTTTGGCATTAAATTGCCTTTCAAATAATCAAATTGAGCTAAAATAAATATATAAAGCCAATAAAGCAAATAGATAAAAAATGAAATGAATAAAAAACATTCAAGAGGCATACAATCAAACATGTAAAGTCACATAGGGCACGTAGAGCCAAATAAAGTAGGAAATAAGGGATAGGGTGTACCTCCCTTGAAGTGGGGCTCTAACGGAATGAAATTACTTAGTTATCCTCCAAAATAATAAAAGAGTCAAGGCATCACTTTAGTCAAGAAATAATCACAAGAAATGGAAATAAACATGAAATTGAATCACTCAAAGCAAATTGAAACAAACAAAGACCCAATAGCAAACATTAGCCAAACATTCAAGTCCAATTAAAAATTTTGAGAACTTCAAAGGTCCAAAAGTAATGAAAAGGCCAAGCAATGGTTCAAAATGTAAATACTCTAGGACCTAATTGCAAGAAATTAGAATATAATTGGGCCTTTGTAGCATTAAGCAAGTATTAGGGGGTCAAAAATGAATATTTTAAAGATATTTCCCATGCAAGCATGCAAAGCTACGAAACATATGCTTCTGCAACAAAGTTTCAGCAACTTCTTAAGCTTTCTGCACTATTCCAGCCGTAGCTTGCTAACAAGATTCAAACTTAAAACAACAAGACCACCATCTAATCCTCTCACCTTGCAATATAAACTTTAGATTCAAACACAAAAATCAGACCCAAAGAGCATGCAAACATTGAAAAGATATTCTGCAAATTTTGCTTGTTCACTATGGTAGTCTTATCAGATTACATGTTCAACAGCAAGTTAACTATTTCAGTCAAACTCAACTTGAATCAAACAACAAAAATTTCCTACGTATCCTTCTAGCATGAACTGACCAGCAACTAACATCAAGAGAGTAAATTAAACTACCCCATTTCAGCCACCAAGACAAGAATGTGCGAAGCAGGGGAGGACCCAACAGTGGAAAAAAAACTGTCCGTAACTTCTAATGCCTTGAGAATTCCACAAATTTTCAGCTATGTTATCACTCTGATTTATTGCACAATCAATACAAAGAACATCAATAAACCATGGCATGCCATTTTAATAAGAAACCAACCTTCTAGCAAGAACATCAACTATCTCAAATCTGGTCAACAGAATTTCTAGAACATGCAAATCAGACTCGAAGCTTTCTTCTTCTGACTCAAAACCTTCGTTTGAACATTTCATCAAACAACTAATGGGCATAACGAAAATCACAGATTCTCGCCTCAATTGATGCTATAACCAGCCCCCAGATTGTCAGAAAACCAGGGAAATTCAGTCCAATTGACCCACAAAACACGCATATCAAAAAATCATGAACAAATAACAGAAAATTTGCAACAAACATAGTCACGGCAGCCTGTTTCGAGAGCTTGATCAGAACTGAAATTTTAAAGAAATAATGGACAACTTACAGTGCTCCTGCTTGATAAAAATCCGCAGGCGAGGACGATGGATTCTGGTGGTAGCGGCTCCGGTTCTTGAGCAGGCGGTTGACCGCTCGCTGGCTCACGCTGGAGAAGAAGGGTTGTGGCTGCCTTGTGGCCGCGATGGCGGTTCTGCGCGGTGGTGGCGATGGCGGACAGCAGCGGCAGCGGACGCGAACTGGTGGTGGCCTGGTTCTTCCTCCGTTTCCTAGATCCCGTTTCTTTTCTCAGCCGTAGCTCCTCCCACTCAGCCCGTCTCTCGGTTCTCTCCCTTTTGCTCCGTCCGCCGCCCCTATTGCCTTCCCTCTCTGTTTTTCTTTTGCTCTTGCTCAAAAATTCCGTCGCCACTGCCCTCTCAGCTCTCCCCTTTTTGGCTCCGTCCTCCCTTGCTCACTTAGCCGCCAATCCCTATCCTCCGGTTTTCTTTTCCTGCCGTCCCCTTTTTCTCCCTCTATCCCCCTTTCACCAGATTTTTTCCGCCGTCATACCTTACCTCCTCTTTCTATAGTTTCTCTTCAGCTTTTTATACGGGAAGCTAGCTCCCGAAACCCTCATCTGGATGGTGGATAAAACTCATGTTTTTCTTGCATTTTCAGAGCCCTTGATCCTCATGTCTTTCCGGAATCTTCTTGATAAATCCTGAAGGAGTGATGTGGCCTTGTACTGAGGGTTTAAATGGGAAGAACACAAAGCCGAAAAAATGAATGGAAATTAGACCACAATGGCCGCTGCAATTTTGCTTCTGTCTGAATGAGATACATAGAGAGAGTTTGGATCCTGTGCAGCTCACCCACGTGAGCTTGCTTCTTTTTTTTTTTTTGTTTTTTTAGTTAAATAACAACTTAAGTAAAATTGAATAAAATGAGCGAATCTAGGCATAAAAGATAAAAATGAAATGCTAATTTTTTTTAATTAAATAAGAACGAACTTGAGTCTAAAAAAACTAAAGCATATTTTTGTGAATGATTTTCTTTTTCCCGATAAATTCTATGCTAAAAAAAATAAAAATAAAAATAAAAAACTAAAAGTAAATAAAAACTAAAATAATAGTAAACAAAAATACCCAAAAAATTTGGTGTCTACATAATGCATCTAGACTCGATAAGATTTTTAGACTCCCAAACCTTCAGACCAAAGGCGAAGGGTCATTAATCCCAAGGTCTAAGAGTCGGTGGTTCAAGTGATCCCTCGAATATTGCTACGTGCACATCGTGCCACGGCCACATGTCCAAAAGGATCGATCCTAATCTTAATAGGGTGGAGTAGTGTGACAACCATTAAAAGTAAAAAAGAAGTGAGAGGTTATAAAGCAAAACATATGCACGTATGAAATGCACCTTTTGAAGGGAGGGATAAAATACCATCAAATGTGGGTGAGGGTCTAGGGTGGCTACCCTCCCTAAGATGCAAGTGCGATATATAAACATAAGCGAATGAAAGAAAATAAAACACATTATTCACATAACGGATATCGAGACAATTGCACGTGTTAAATGTAAGAAAACCCTAAAAAGGAAAAAAAAATGCAACCTAAAACCTCCAAATGTGATATATAAGAAGGTTAAATGAAGAAAAGATTTGACTAAATCAAATGCTCAGACTCTCTAAGTCCCCAGTGGAGTCGCCAAACAGTTGCGCCCCATTTTTAAATGAAAAATAAATAATTAAGAGTACGGGTTTATAAAAATGAATTTTGATATGTTTTTGATTGAAAATGATTTTTGAATTTTAGAAAATAAATAAAGAAAATGGGCCTAGAATGGAACTTTAAAAATGCGACGATTTTGGCCCAAAATAATAGTTTAAAAAGGGGTTTTAATAAAAAAATAGGAGTCGCCACTTGGTATTAAGTTAAGGTGTACCAAGTCACCTAAAATGAATTTTGAATAAAAAAGTAGAAATGTGACGACCCCACCTCCCCCTAAGGCGAACCAGAGGGTTCGGCGGGCCGCCTGCCCGGCTCTCGCCAGGACTCAGTCGTTCACTACAATCCTCAAATGAATTACAAGAATAAACCTCAAATATACATCAACTGGTCCACAAATACACATCCGTCTCCAATAATTACATGTCACAAACAATATACATCTCAAATATACATCACATGGTCCAATAATTACATGTCACAAAAGCAGCGGAAACAATTCTCAACTATACATAAAATGATTCCAAATCAAAACTGTACAAAACATAGGCCATCCAATCACGTGCACAAGTACTACAAGTCCTTCCTTCGCCTTGAGCCCTGTGGAGGGGAATAAATAGTTTTTGGGGTGAGCTAAAAGCTCAGCGAGTAACCAGAAAATCATTAATCAAATCGGTTTCACAATAGTTCATTTCAATGATGTCATATAGCAATGATGTCATAAATTAAATGATAAATCCGGAAACAACTACATCATTTGCAAAACAGTAAATATGGATTATCAATAATTCAAGAAACATTTACAATGGAAAGCGATAGTAACATTCATGAAAGGATACATTCATTCTCCTGACATTTCCTCGCTCATTTGGTCATGCATTTCATTTCATTCACCCCGTCCCTGGCTTTTGGCCAGGCTCCACCAACCTACATAGGTAATACTCGAGTATACCAAACGTTCACCCAAGTTCCTAATCGCCTGACCGAGTCCGCTTCTGGCTCAAGACGACCGGTAACAAGGGGCAATGGCCAGTTCAGCCCAAAAGGGCTTACATTCATGCGCAAGTAACATTTCAATCGAACATTTCACATTTATCGAGGTCGAGTGCGATAAAGTACACACTCGCCTCGAAAACTCGTTTTGGAAATCATTATAAGCGCTTAACACGTTATCAACTCAAAATACAAGTCATGAAGTCAAGAAATATAGCAAACAAGGCACACTCACATGCCAGCACGCATGATATGCAAGAAAATATTTCAAAAGTAACTTTGGAAACAGTTCAAAAGTAAATAATGTACGAAACGGTTCATAAATAACTTTAGAAGTAGTTTGAGGTCACTCACCTCCACGGCTCACAATCCTCGTCCAATATAGCCAATTCCATCATTCAAGTCCAAGCCTTTCACATGAAACTTAAGGTAACCAACGCTATTAAAAATCGGACAACATTTCCCCATAAATTCATCCTTTCCATCCTACAATCAAACCCAATCACAAAGCAATTAACCACAATTGCTCAAAACTAGAAAACAGTTTTGACGTCCTTTTGCGGTAATGGCACCAAAGGTATTACGAGTATCGGATGGAGGTCCAAGACCCACCCTTTCGAAGCTAAGAACCAGGGCTACAACAATGTAGAAGGTCACTCAGTCCAAATCCTAGCACAACTAGGTCAAAATGCAGAAAACCAACCCATAACCGTAATTGCAGGTTCCCAAATCACATAATGCTGTAATTCGTCCAACTCAGTCTACACAGGTCCAAATGCATTGATTCCAAAGGCATATTATAGCTAAGACATCAAGATACATTTCATAAGAAGACCTCAACACCCAAATCCAAACCAATTCCAGTCAAAACAGACGATTACAAGCGCAGTTCGCACATCCTGAAACCCAGAACAGCAACAGTAAAAACGGCATAACTCACTCTATACTATTCCAAATGCCCTGAAATTTTGCAGGCACTTCAACCTCATCAATACCTACAACTTTGATGTTTTGAGCAAAGTCCAATTCGGCCTCTATCTATGACCTAAAATTTCAGACAGAATGTTCAACCAAGAACCCTAATTTTCCAGAAATTCTTCCAAACCCAAAATTGGTTGCAATTGTCCACTTTTCCACCTTCTAGCTTCATTACATAACATTTCCAATCATCATACAAGTCCACAACATCATGATCACAATAAACCAGAAAATTCACCAATAAATTGTAAACTTCACCATTTCATCCAAAAACAAGAAATAATCCATGAAATTGCATCTTATAACACCACTAATCATGAATTGAACATCATTAGAGGAAGGAGAGGTGTTCATCCACCACTCACCTTAGCAAAACAAGAGGGAGAGCTACTTGTCACCTTAGCTTCTCAAACAACTCCACCAAACAACTCACAAACACTAAGTGAAGAGGTTTTATGGAGAAATTTGAAGTTTTAACGGTTGGATCAAGAGATTGAGCAAGAAAATGGAAGGCAAAAGTTGAGGGATTTTCTTTCTTTTCTCCTTATGTTGCTCGGCCAAGAAGAACCAGAAAATGAAGAAGATTAAGCTAGTTTATAAGGTAAGAAGGTAGGAAAAATAAGGATTAATTTCCACCACAAGTTTGGCTAACACTTGGTCTAATTTCAACCACACAATTTTTCTCTTTCCTTGTTTTTTCTTTGCCTTAAATTTCGGCCAATAGGATGGCCAAGAGGGGGAAGATATTTTGCTCCATTAATGATAAACTTGTATGGCAAGAAAGTGGAATCAAGTGGTGCATTTAACCGGTAGTGCGTGGGTCCCACGTTCAAAATACGCTTTTAATTTCTCAAAAACTAACCGATACTAGAAAAATTATTTTAAAACTATTTTTGCTCATAAACTTTATCTGGGGAATTTTTCTAATCAAGAAAATGTAGAAAAGGCGGGCGTTTAAAAAAATAAACCCTAGAAAAGTAGAAAATTTCCGGGTTCTCACACTTATACTTTTCGGGGCGTCACAAGAAAACCCTTTTTAAACGACTCCAAATCTTTGAAAATCAGATAAAAGTGTTCAGGAGTCACGTTTGAAGAAAGGGAAGGCAAGGATAAAATTCAAGACACCCTTTCAACCTAGCCAAGGCTAGTTGCGTGATTTAGTCAAAAAAATTTCTTGTTTTAATCTAAAAATTTATCACATTTGGATGTCACTATATGGATGCAAAACCTAACCCTAGGAGGATATTGGGGGGTCGGAATATCTCTTCAAAGTTTAATTGATACAAATCACATTAATTGTGATACCCAGGTTAACTCTTTAAAGAGGTCACGAATATGAAAAAATATGAATTCGAAGGAAAGAAAAGAAATTAATAATTATACAAATATACATGACCTAAAGGAATGCATCATAACGGGTGTAGGGGGCTAAAAATTCGTAACTTTAATTTTCCCTTTAATAGAGGGAATATGAGCGTGCTAAGGTTAGAGAGTCATACTCGTTCATATCCCATATTCGAGGGGCATTTTCCTATCTAATCAAACAAATGATCTAACCTAGTTCTAATTTTCTTAAATGGAATGCAAGTTTACATGTCATGTTTCATGTATAAGGGTAAGGAATATACATATAGGGGAAATATGGGATAAGGGATATACATATAGTGGGAATATGGGATAAGCGATATACATATAAGGAAAATGTCATGCAAAATGAAAAAAACCCTAAAAAGTAAAAAATATGCATGAAAATATAGTGATTCTCACACAAACATGACCTAGCGCGTGGCCGGTCTCTAAGGGTCTAGCGTTGGACTAACCCATGTCTATAAGTTCTCACTAGCATTGGACTAGTGAGAAATCAGAAAAGAGGGCCACAACTGGCGTTGGACTAGTGTGGAATCGGAAAAAGTGCCATAAATAGCGTTGGACTAGTGTGGTGACGTCATGCATTTATTATAATCAAATAAATCATATAAAACAAATAAACACATAAATCACATAAAATACATAGCACATAAGTATGATATCTAGATGCAAGACCCTAGGAAAGCGAGTAAACACATAAACATATAGGCATGCAAAACACACAAAATAAATAAAGCAAATAAAGACCTAACTATTATATTGGGGGCCTAACTACAATCTAAAGGGGGAAGGAGTAAAATAAATACCTAACTATTACATCTTGGCATTTGAATGCTTCCCAAATAACCAAAATTGAATTAAAATAAATATACAAAATTAAAATAAATAAATAAATAAATGAAATAATAAAAAATATTCAAACAAGCATGCAATTACACACATAAAATTACATAGTAGCACATAGAATCAAGTAAAATCAAAATAAAGGAGTAGAGTGTACGTCCCTTGAATTGGTGACCTAAAGAAATGAAATTTTTCTTATTTACCCTCCAACACAAAGAAAAGGGTCAAGGCATCACTTTAATTAACATATAATCACAAAAAATGGAAATAAACACGAAATTGAATCAATCAAAGCATTCCAAGGAAAGTAAACTACTCATATTTAACAAATTAAGACAAATAAGGACCCAATTGAAAGAATTAAAGAAGTTTTAGGGGTTAAATCACTATTTTTACAAATATTAAGGGTTTAAATGAAAATAATAAAAGTAAGGCCTAAGATGAAGCCTATCAAGATTAAATGTTAAAATCCAGAAAAAATAAATGAAAATCCATTTGTTATAATTAAATAACAAAATTACTCAAAATTTCACTAAAAATCCAAATCAAAACAATAAACTTATCAAAAATTATTAAACCTCCAAATTTCATCCTAAATCTCACACATAATCTGTCCAAAAATCACATTTGAGCGTGGTAAAGAATAATAACATATTAAAGGGACAAAATTGATTAAATCTTCCAATTTTTTGGGATATAATAGCATTAGTCAAAAAAATGGGGTCAAAGTGCAATTTCTGGAAATTGTTTCATGCAGCCTACGAAGCTTTCCTGTTCTTATTTCTGCAACATCAAGCCATTTAGTAACCCAGGCAACTTGCAAAAATTTGAAACAAAGCTTCGAACCCAACATTCATCAGATTCCATAAACCCTCATCAAACACAAGATTAAACATGCAAACAAAGGAAATCTAAGATGGGAAAAGCTGGCAAGTTCCGAGCTCATTCACAGGTTTCTGGGCTTTCTTATCAAATGTGTAAATCATGTGAATCAATCTCCAAGCAAAAAAACTTGCAACTCACTCCATTTAACACTAAACGGTGAATTCTTAGTTTATGATGAAAAAAAAAGGGAATTCTATAACTGGGGCGGTTTTTGGAGTGTGTTCTACAAACGGGGTCTTCGCATTTCGCGAATGCGAGGTCAGTGCGAGCTCACCGAGTTAGAAAAGGTCAAACTTGAATTTGATATGCTCAATTCTTTGTCCTTATCGAATTCTGTAGTAGCAATAATACTTGTCTGCATTGTTTCTTGGACGGCTGAATGTTTTGAGCACTATGCTCGATTGGAACCAGTAACGGATGGAAATCTGTGGATCAATGATTATGTCCTACATTTGTTAAAGAAGAGCTCCAAATCAATTGTAATACAAGCGTTCCTGGGTCCAACTACTTAGAGTAGCTTGTCCTCACATGCTATTGGTGGCCTCAGTGATCTGGATTTTAGTCTGAGTTTAAGAAAATAATTACCTGCTCATGATAATTTTGGGAATGGTGAACTTGAAGGATGGGAAAAACGAATGACAATTCTTTGTGAAGGCTCATATCTAGAGGCAAAGCATGAAGATTAGTCTTTTAGATCAAAATTTAGGCTCATTAGGTACCAAGCCTGTGACAAGAAGTAAAATTTGTCAGACAAAATTGTATTAAAGGACATGCACCTTTTGTTTGTTATAGCAGATGCATGTATAGGGCTTTAGGAAAATTGTGATTGCCTACTCATTTGAAACAATAATGGAAAATGACAGGAGAAAATAGCAAGTGTTATGCTTCATGCAATGAAAATATATGTGGGAGCTCTATTGAGCTCGCATTCGCGGAATGCGAGCTCAATAGAGCTCGTATTTCCTAATGCGAAGACCCCCTTACGGAATACCTCACCAAAATCACCCCTTTAGTAGAATTTTTTTAAAATTCATCACAAAATTGGAAATTTCTCTAACACCAAAACCCAACATCAAAATTACACAAACAACAAGAAAAGGAGGAGCTGCGATCAAGGAAGCATCAGAACAGACTTGCTCGAAGTTTTAAGCCATTTTTCTGGGTTGCTTGTTTAAACACATGAAGACCAGCCATAAACATCAAGTAAAGACTCATGGATTCATCAGATAACCCCATAGGAACCCTAAACCCATTTTCTTAATAAGACTCATCCCATGAACTCTTATTGAATCAGATCTTATCAACCAAACAACATGGCCAAGACACAGAACCAACAAAAAACTCAAAACAGCAGCAAACATTCAAAAGATTCACATCCGTGGCCTTATCTTTCATAAAAACATGTTTAAACCCATAAAACAAGAGTCATTTGTTACCTGAAGATATTAGCACAGTTGAATGAGCGTGAGATCTGCCCAGAAATGTGTGCCGATTCCAAGAAACGCGATCGAGAGCTTTCGTCGCAGAGATTGCAGCCTTGGCGAGCAGGCTAATTTGAGCAATGATTTGGGCGTCTTCCCGACGTTATTTTGTAAAAATCTTTGAACTAAAGTTCAAGATCTGCCTCAGTAGATGTTACAGATCACCTAAAATCTCCAAGAAGTAGCCGATTTAATGGTGAATATTGCCTCCCAAAATGGCGAAAAATCAGCCTGAATAGCGAATTTTCTGGAAAAATTTCTTCACATGTTTTCTCTTTGTTTTTGCTCTGTTCTATCTACTGATCTTCCTCTTTCGTCCCCAGATTCTCCCCCAAGCTTTCCCCTTTCTGATTTCTTCCCTTTTCTCTTTCTTTTTCCCTTCCTTTTTCTCTCACGAAACCCTCTTTTTTCTTCTTTTCTGTTTTTCCTTTTTCCGTTTCTCTCTCTCTGCTTTTTTCTTTTGTTTGATCTCCCCAGATCCTCCCTTGTTCTTGTTTTCCTCTCCCTTGCTTGCTCAGCCACCCTCCCTCTATCTCTCACTCTTGGTTCCTCTCTATCTCTTCCCCTCCGAAACCCTCTCCTTTTTTCCTTCCCTCGGTTCCCTTTTTTTTCCCAAAACCCTCTCCCGGCTTCTTTTTTTTTTTTTTACTCCCTCCGCCAAAAACTTTCTCGCCCCCTCCCTTCCTTTTGTTTTGTTTCTGTTATTTTTTCCCACTTTTCCTATTCTTGTTTTGGTTCCTTTTTTTCCTCAGCCGAGAGCCCCCCTTTTTTACTTTCTTCCCTTTTTTCTAGTTTCTTGCCCGTCACCTCTCCTTTGCTTTTCCCTTTGCTTTTTGTTTCCAAATTTTCCTAGACTTCCAATTGTCTTGCCACCTACCCCCTCCTTGCATGTGGTGTCAACAAAATAAGGACATTTGTCCTATTTACATGCACTAACACTTGTCTAATACTCTTTTAATACACTTGTCCAACATGCAAGCCCCTACTTATCTTCGTATTTTTATTTATTTATTATATTTTTGTTTTTCCAAATCAATTTAGGTAAACAAGAATGTTAATTCCTAAAGGCAATTGAATTGCAAAATTTTCATTTATTTTAAAGAAATTGAATCTAAGAAGATTAAGGGTCCGTTTGTTTCGGGTGAAAATGTTTTCCAAGAAAATATTTTCCTAATTTCCCGTGTTTGGTTGCACAAAAGTTACTGAAAACATTTTCCTATGTAAAATATTTTCACTCATCTTATGGAAAACAACTTCCCTTCCAAACTTACTGAAGTTGTTTTCCGAAATGCATGCATCCCGCTGGTAGTATGTTCCAAACTTACTGAAAACATCTTGTAGTATATTCTTTTCTTTTTTAGTGTAAATAGGAGGACTCGAACCCAAGACCTCTTCCTTACACTCCCTCCCCCGCACCACCCAATCCAACCCAACCCTCCCCCTAGTATATTCAAAATAAAAAAAAAACCTCATCCTGCTCATCCTATGCTAGTAATTAATTATGTATAATAGGGACATTCTTTTCTAGAGAAATTTTCAGCAGTGAGAGTGCAAGATATATGTCACAATAAGCATTGCATGTGATTGATATTTGACACTAAATGGCCAGCAATTTGTTTATTGCTTAAGGAGATGTTTTTTTATTCATATATACATTTCTCCAAGATTTTTTAAAGTTAAACAATGAGATAAATTTTCTTATTTTGCATGGGAAGAAGTATGTAGTTATAATGTGTAGAAAATAAAGATAGAGATAAAAGTGAAAATATTTCAAAAGTTAAACAAACACCAGAAAAATGAAGAAAATATTTTCAATAAGCTAACCAAACACCTGAAAATGATTTTCATGGAAAATTACTTCCACGGAAAATATTTTCCCAAGGAAAACATTTTACTTCCAACCAAACAGACCCTAAAAACAATTTTTTTTGAATTTTTGTGAGAATTTTCCTTTTCAGAAATTTAATGCAAAAATATCTTAAAGTAAAAATGATGAACCTAATTTATAAAAATAAGCAAAAATAAACATTAACTATCATTTAATCAATTAAAATAAAATAAAAAAAGAATAAAAAATAAAACTAAAATTGAATTAAATAAAAATTAAAATTTTGGTGTCTACACAAGTCTTCTACCTTTCCAACCTTATGCCAAGGTTGATGGCTACTCTAAGATGTCTCCTTCTTTTTTCCCACAAAACTAAGCAAGATGGAAGCTAGTTTGGATGAAGTTTTCATCCCCTTTTCCTCCTCAATTTCAGCTCTCTCTCCCTTGTGTGTTTTTGTTTTCTTGTTTACAAGATAAGAAATGGAAATGATAAGGTCAACTTAGCCCTTGAAGTCTTTAACTAATAACTCTTGGTTCCAGTGATAACACTTGTCAAGTTTTTCCTTAATGTTTTCATTTAGCTTAATTCTCTCCAATTGCACTATACTCCTTTTCTCCCACTAAATTCCTCACACATTCCACTAAAAATCGTTACAATCCCACTAATACTGTGAAACTTAACATGTACCAAAGTATAAAAGATAAACTCTTGACACAGTCGTCAAGTATTCAAGAAATTAGGGCAAGTGAATGAAATCAAAAGAAAGTATAAATTAACTTATTCCGAAATAAGGGAAATTATAAGAAAAATATAAAAGCAAAATTTTCGAGTCCTCACAAAGGGGACAATTTTTCAATACAACGGAAAACATGACATGAATTTAATACAAAATGAATAGATTTTGGTTGAGCTTTCAGGGGTTCAGCTCAGAATCGGATTGAACCTGATGAACCAAAAAAGAAAACAGGTCGAATTTAGATCACCCACGGGTTAACTAGACGTTTATGAATTAAAAAGAATTTAATAAATATAAAATATGTTATCTAATTAAACTAAATTATTCTTATTTTTCCAATGGCATTAATCACTTAATTCTAAATGAATTTGTTTAACTTGTGTGAAATTGAAATTATTATGTTTGGACAAATAATGTATTATATTATTTTCTACTTTTATAGTGTGTTAATTTATTTTAAATCTAGTTTGTGATAAAACACTTTTACAGTGTTTTTTTAATTTATTTCAAATCTGTTTCGGGATTATTTTATTGAGATTTTTATTATTTAATTATGTAATTAGTCTTGTGCAAAATTGGTTCTATTATAAACTATAGTGATAAATTAATAAATTGAAATTATGTTTGAAATCATATCAGGTCATTAGGATTACCCACCAACCCGCCGACTCCAAAACTTGTCAGGTATCCTGATCCGTCATAGTTTGGCAGGACGCCTTCAGGTAAACAGGTTTGCTGTTATATTTGAGTCTCAACTCTGACCGTCAATCCGTTTTTCACCCGATTGCCACATCCCCACCAGAGGAACCGAGGTCCCTTAAAGCCCATGTATGGCTTAAACCCTTCGAGTCCATGGTGCTCCACCGCTCTTACCCTGTGAGAAAAGTCTCTACACTCTTTTCTAGTTGAATCATGCAAAATCAGTAGTAATCTTTCCCCTTAAACCTCCAAAATCAGAATTGTTCTTTTATTGGCCTAATTGATCACTTAATCAATCACCAATGTTTCCTTTCTTCAACCACTTCCCTTTCCAGCCCAATGCTAATGCCAACCCTCCTTCGGCTGCTCAACAGGTCTTTCCCCTATCTATCTCTCTCTGCAGCTGATTATTTCTATTGTTTATGTTTTTGTTTGTGAATTTATCTGCTCTAATTTTTTATATGCCTTTTATTCTTGTAATATTGTGTGGGCTATTCTTGAAATTGTTGAAAAAATGTTTATCAGCAGGTTTTGGGTAACAACCCCGGTAATTTTGCCCCAAACCCTGTTCAAATTCAGCCACAAATGGGGTTAATCAACCCTCAAGCAAGCATCCCATTCAGCAATCCAAGTGCCCATTTTGGTCCTAACCAAATTATGAATTTTCCCGTTGCTATGAACCAAATGAATAATAGGAGCAGTTCTCAGTCATGGCCTCAAATTTTTGGTCAGAATCTTAATTTGGGCTTCCCAAACCAAATGCATCCAGATATGAATCGAATTTTCCAACTGCAAATGTCAAATTTCAGCGCTCAAGCTGTACCTGTCAACCTTAGTCTTGCTCAAAATTCTGCGTTTATTGCGAACACCCAGCCTTCCGATCTTAATCTTTCTCAGAATCTTGCCTTTGTTGGGAATACCCGGCCTGCTGGTATTGGTCTTCCTCAAAATATTGCCTTTGCGGCGAATTCCCAGCTGGGCTTTGTGGGTTCTGGTGGTGTTGTGCAACAGATGGCGAACTCTAATAATGGGACACATAATGCTACTCAGCAATTGCAAGGGATTTCAGGTTCAGTGCAGGGCTTTGGTCGCACTCCTCCCTCCCAAAATCAGACAATTTGCCACTTTCAGCCTTCAAAATTTCAGGTCCATTGAGTTTTCTGCACGTGAAAGTTGTATATAGTAGGTGTAGTGCATATAATTTGTGATTACCATGTACGACCTGCTATTTTCCATGTTGCTTGATCTTTTGTCCTTCCACTGTGGTATTAGGTCCCTATGAATTATGATTACTATATGAGAAAATCATAGTGAGCTTGTATTAGCACTTCGTTTCAAGCACCAGCATATAGAGGAATGGTCTATACGGAAATAGCTCATTTTGCAGAGTTATTTACTCATACTTTTTAACTCTACTGATCTTAATTATCAGAAGCATTTTCAGGGTGACCTAAAAAATGGAATGGGGACTTGTATGATGAGGAAAAATGGAAAAAGTCCTCTCCACAAGAATTGTAAGAGGAATTCAAAACATGAATCACCACGAAATGGGTATGCTGGTCTGTACTCTCTATCTCTTTATTCTGTTATCGTCAGGGAATTTATTAGTTCTAAAGCTGTTCTTTTCTTCGATGTAATTCTTTCCAGATTTCTGAAGCCCAAGTTCGATAGAATGCAAAATGCTAAAAGAAACTTCAATTGCCCTGATATGTGGTTAAGAAGAGGTTTTGTTTTATGATCCTTATTTGGCTGAAAGTAGATATACTCTCTTGCATGCTATCATAAGTGCAAGAATTCTGTTGTCTGTGGTGAAGAAGAGGTTTTGTTTTATGATCTTTATTTGGCTGAAAGTAGATATACTCTCTTGCATGCTATCACAAGTGCAAGAATTCTGTTGTCTGCTTTTTCACATTTACAGCTTCGCTTCATGTGATGAATAAATTGTTCACAAGAGATTTTAACTAACAGAATTATCATTATTTGAATGTTGTCTTCACTCTGTATAGCAAACAAATTGAAAATTTTTGCTTGGAGAATCCTTTTCACTCCAATTTGCATTTTTTCTTTGTTTTTTTTTTTCGTGTTTACACTATATGGGGATCTTACTCATGTGCACATATCACTAGTATTACAGATACTGAGTTATCTATCATTTTGTGGATTCGCTTTCCTTTTTCCTCACCTATATAGTTGTTACCTTCCTTGGTCTTGTTGACTCGTCCTACAGAGTGGTAGAATATTCACTGCTACTTCTGCCTAGCCTGTTCTCATTTGATAAAATGTATCCCTAACTTTTCCTGTTCAAGTGTGATAATGATTCTCAAAATTGATAATCTGTATCTGTGTTGTATGCATGTCAGTTACTCATTATGGTACATAGGCCATTAGCTACATCTGTGGTTAATCTTTTTATCTTGCACGATTTGCTAGCTGATGGTGGAAGTTTTTTCTCCCATTAACTACTTTTTTCCTATGGCTTCCTGATTGTTCTCTGCTTTGCATTTTCTTCATGTATAGGAAATGGGAATGCTGGGGAAAGACATATCTCTGCTGTAAATTCTTCCATCCAAGCTCAAGTTAATAAAAAGAGGTAATTGTGGTTCATTTTCTTATACATTGACAAGAAGAGATTCCAGATGCTAGTTTAGATTGAGAAACTTTATTATTTGACTTCATTTTAGGAGTCTTAATGTTTTGTTGTCTTAGAGGAGTTGATATGACTGCGATCTTTCTTAAGCAGAAAAAACCCATGATTTGACCTAAAGAATTTACCATGTCATGCTGTAACCAGAGTAAAATTGTTCTTTTTTTTTTCCCCATCCTTTGTGGATGAGTGTCATATGCTTGGGGTGTAATTTTTTTTCCCTTCTTTGAAAGGTGATTAGTTTCTTGTAAATGTTTGCTTGTACTTAGTTTGGCTTCAAGCTCTAGA
Organism: Coffea eugenioides; assembly: GCF_003713205.1. Classification (NCBI taxonomy): domain Eukaryota; kingdom Viridiplantae; phylum Streptophyta; class Magnoliopsida; order Gentianales; family Rubiaceae; genus Coffea; species Coffea eugenioides. The sequence goes on from NC_040036.1 coordinate 58,468,713, forward strand.
GGTCTCGACTTGGATATCAGAAGATATCAAGTAATTTTTGTAGGGATGATTTAGGTTATAGAGGGGAGTCTGTTCACCAAAAGAACCTAGCTCTACCTCGATTGGAGTGTAGTGGTAGAGAAGGTTGATAGGAGGCTGAAGCTTGGAAAGGAACTGTGAACATGAAATATTCACCATGTTGGAGGACTACATCCAGTAAAGTCTTTCAGCATTTTAGTTTTGCATAAGCATGTGATCAAAGGAACTTACAAATTAACGATGTTCAATCTGATTGGAAGTAGAAAGTTTTATTTGATTTGAGTGGAAAGTGGTCACTGCCTCTTACACTTGTAGGGGGCTGGTGTTGAAATCAGATTTTTCCTGGCAAATAACATATCATTATAAAGAAGACCCAAGAGTTAGAGGTCCTAGGTACAAATCCCCCTTCCCCATCCCTGCTTCTTAAATCCAATCCCTCCCCTTCTTTGAAAAGTAAATGAATGAAAATTAAATAAAAGGAAGACCATAAGCAAACTGGGAATGCTGTTGATTGGCACCTAGTGGAGGATAGGAGTGGGAGTCTGTATTAATGCAGAGAACACACTATGGCATTAGAAAAGAATAAATTTTATCTACTTACCCTATTAAGCATGTATTATCTTTTCTCTAGATTGGTGAATGATTTACCAAAAACAGAAGGAAAAAAAAAGAGGGAGAGATTCTGGAGTGTAAGTTGAAAGAGAGACTGCCTTAGCTGTACTTGTAGACGCTAAAATTTTTTGAGAGAGGGAAAATGCGTACTACTAGAAGAAAAAGAAATTTGTTTCCTCAATAGTTATCTTTCACTTATGAGTTAATTCTGCCTAGACCAAAGGCCTTTCAAAACTCTACACTGAAAATTGATGACCTTTATTATGTTCCAGTAATTTGTTTATCTAAGCACGATGTATTGGTAGCAGTAAACTTGAGAATTTTCTTTGCTAGTTTGCTTATTTGATATATTTTGACTCATTTAATAGGAGATGAACATCTGGATCTTGATAAGTTTAATCACTCTTTTGGTATCAGTAACGTCATAGATGTGTCAAATGTCAAGAACATTTGTGGTAAATCTGAGCATTTCGTGATTACCTTTTTTGTCTTTCTTGTTATCGACATATTTTGATGCAAAAATACATGTATTTTGCAAATGTAGCCCCCCCCCCCCCCCCCCCAACACAAAACCAAAAACAAAAAACAAAAAAGCTCAAAAGTTAGCTTCACCCACCTTCACTTGTTTATGTGATTGACAAAGTCTTATTTCTTCTCTCTTTTTTCTCTTTTGATCCTTTATTGATATTTTTTTGCCAGCTCTGTAGGAAGGGGGGGTTGTTGGGTTATGCTCTGCACTATATGTATCAGTAGTCTACATCTTTCTTAACGTTGTTCTTCCTCTATAGTTTCACTAAGTCTCTGCTATTAAGTTTCCAATTCCAACATGTTAAATTTCCACTATCCTTTGTATGACTATTTTCTTCCCTACTGCAGACCAATGTCTTTGACCTACTCTGAAAAAGAAATCCAGGACTGGCGTGAAGAAAGGAAGAAAAATTACCCATCAAAAGCAAATATGGAGAAGGTTTTTTTCTATGTAAATTTTTGCATCACTTGACTTTTACCTTTGGAGGATTGTATATGAGAGCAAGCTTGGATTGTTGCAGAAGTTAATGGAAAAGCTGACAAAGCCAGAAGTCAGTGACAAGGTTGCCAAACTGCGGCGCCAGGTAACACACTTTTTTTTTTTTTTTTTTTTTTTTTCAAGTTCCTCTATAACATGAAAGCTATTGGAGGATATCTTGGAGAACCATTAACCCATGAACAATCATTAATCCTCTATAACAGTATCTCTTCTATGTTCAATACTAGTCCTACTGCTCTTCTAGTTACGACTATAAAATTTGCTAGTTAATGAATTCTAAACTGAATGATAGAAGATCCTGCAAATTAATATAGTATGAAACCCAAAAAATTGGTGCACAGATGCATGTAATATACAAGTCAATGATCAGTTTTGTACTTTCAAAAAGAGATTGTAAAGTTGATGTGCCCAGCAAAGTTATGGAACTTGCAATTTGAAATTCAGATCACACAGAGCCAAAAAAATTTGTTTGTGTCTCAAGTGTCTATCTTGAGATTCCTTGTCTTTCCCAGTCAAGAACTACAGAATATGGAAGTGGAATTAATGGCCATCAAGATTATGATGTAAGTAGCACCTAGGCAGATAATATGGGACAAATTTGTTCATCTTCTAGTTATTCTGTGACCTTTTGGCTTGGAGATTTATTTGGAATAATTGATACAACGTGCAGTTATAGGTAAGGTAAACCCTATTTTGAAGTTAAATGCCCAATTCTTTGGAGTTATTTATTGCCCTCTATCTGGGTTTGGACCATCTTTCTTAACTTCCATACCTATATAATTGCAGTAAGTTGATTATTCAGGCATAGGCATATTATGTTGCTGTACCAAGACCATTCTTAGGCAGTGCCAACCAAGTTATGATTTTATTATTAATGCTGTTTCTGCAGAAAGTATGTGGATAACAACTATTTTGCCAATTTTGTGAAGCAGCTGTTTCCAATTATGAGAGGGATTAGAGAAATACATTGGTTGTGTAGATAGTAAAAGTTCATTGCAGTCACAGCTCAACTCGTTTCACCGAATTTATATTTTCTATTATGTCTAGTAGTTATATACAACAGTGTTAGCTGCTAATTTATTTCAAGTGTTTGGCTGAACTACATGATTTGGTCATAGCATAAAGCTAAATAATGACAGGAACATAATTATGCAGTCACAATCTCGTAGTTTAACTATTGTATTTTTCTTCTTGCATAATCAAATGCTCTATTGATTTTCTAGGATTTTAGATGTATCTTTCCTTAGGCGAATCATAATATTGCATGTTACTCTCCGCAATGTTACAGAACTATAGACTTCGTTTATCTTAATTCTGAGTCCAAATATTTGTCATTGTGGTATTAGAAATCAGCTCTTCCTGGTTTTGAAATCGATGAAATAGAGCTTAATACTCGTGCAAAATGTGAACCCTGAATATTTGATTATCATTCTCATCACATATGCAGACTACAGACCGGTGGGCTTCTCTATGTTATTAAAGCCTGGTGCTTGAGCTCTCTTAAAGGAAAAATATAGAAATACATTTCAATTCAATACAAATGTTTGTGATGCATCTTTCCTGTGTTGGCAACTAAAAACTTGATACTGGTGCTTCAGTTTCCTTTGCGCCTTTTTTCCTTCTCCTTTGTGGTTTTTAATATCCTTGCTATCAGCCTTTTACTTGCTCAAGTCAAAATCTGCTTTCCTTGCTTTTTGAGTAATTCACCACGTAATAGTTAGCCACCTTCACTTGTAAAATGCTAGCTTTATTGTGTATTCCCCACCATTAGTGAACCTCATTTTGCGCTTCAGAAGCTTTAAATATATCCAGTGTCTGTTGCTTGGATCTTAAAGATTCAGAGTTTTTCGTTCATCCTTCCCTTTGTCAGTTAGTTAAGAATCTTAATACAATCCCAGCTAATAACTGAGCTGTGAGTTAAAAGGTACCCTAGGACAGGGAATGCAGTTTATTCTATCTTAATGATTTTTAGCATGTATTCTTTAATTTCGAGTGTCAAGGGTATGTATTAGCTGGAGTAGGTTCCTGGCTTCTGCAGTAGATACATGAAATATTTATATCTAATAGTGTCAGAAATTAGGCTTTTCTGTTGGATTCAAACTTTATTTGTTCAAGTCAATTTTTGCTTCGAATTGGTTTTAGCCTTTAGTTTCCTTTCAAGTGTTCATGCTTTCTTAGCTCTCCAAAACCTATATATGAATAAGAATAGCTCCCTTTTTTCTTTTTGGGTGCTAAGAGTAGCTTCCTGTCTGCTGTTTTTCTTGGTAAGAATAGCTTCCTGTGAAGTTGGACGAATTGAAATTTAATGTTACTGGCAAGAAAATAACAGCGTAATATCTTAATGCACGTTTGGCTCTTCCTGTGCTTGCTTCTTCTTTCTCATCTCCTTTCCTCAGATTTTCTGAACTTTCAGAAGGAAAAATCTGAAATGCTGACATAGCTACAATCTCCTCTTGCTGCATCATTCACCTGTTTTTCATGATTACTATTTCTTCAAAGAAAATTATTCTTTTCAATTATCTGATGTTCTATTTGTCATCAATCTTTTTCTAACAGCAACTCAAAGAGATTTTGGCAAAGCAGGCTGAGTTAGGTTGTGAAGTAGCTGAAATACCATCATCCTATTTGTCAGATTCAGAGCAGCAAGTGCATGAAAGCAAAGAAAGCACAAGGACTTTCAGCAAGAAGAGAAATTTCCAGAACAAGTTCAACAAAAGAGGAAGATTTAATCAAAATGACTGCTTCTCTAAAATGGAAGCTGTTGCAAACCATGATTCATTTAATGCAAATAACCACAATGGTCGCTTGGTCAAGCAAAGATTGGCAAATGATAACTTGATTAGCCACCGTTCGGCAAGTAAAAGGGAGCCTACACTATTGCGGAAGCTTCTCGGTTCAGAAATTAGGAGGGATAGGCACCACCTATTCCAAGTTTTCAGGTTCATGGTAATTAACTCTTTCTTTGATGATTGGCCTGAAAAGCCTTTGGAATTTCCTGTGGTGATGGTCAAGGACATAGCAGATGAGGATGAACTGTATGAGGGGAACCTTGTGAAGGAAAGGAAAGATGGTAGTGAAGGCATTCTGGGGAAAACTGAAGAATCAACTTCCAGCGATGATCTTAATGATGACAACCCCACAGGAAAGGAAAAGCCTACAGGGTTGCTCGAGGTAGTTAATTCTGGTCAGGCGACGGGCTGTTTGGGAGGAGGAGAAGCTCAAGAAGAGGAAGGAGAAATAATTGACTAATTTCTCTTTTTTATTTCTTGATGTGTCATTTGAAATATCTCATGTATATGGTGGTTTTCTATTGTTTAATTTTGCCTCAAGGAGTTGAATTTGATTTTGATTTCAATGCAAGGCAATATGAACAACAAACAGCTATGAGAAATCTAAGGTATTACTTTACTTTTCTCTAATTTCTCTCTACTCTTCTCAGGAGGTTTTTCACCACCATGGTCTCTCCCATAGATTTCATTTTATTTATTTTCCTAATAAAATTTCTTCGAAGTTGTCTAGTTCTCTATTTCTTTTGAGGATTTCTAGTGAGAATTTTTTCTTTTTTTCTTTTTTTTGTTGATAGATTTAAATTTATGTGAGATTTGATTGTTAAATTAGAATTTTTTTTATCTCAAGGCTTTTTTGATAGATCTCATCATCATTATTGGTGTTTAAAATAGTTGATTAGTAGATCTGGTAAATGCAACATGTATAGAAAGTAGTTACAGGAATTTATCATTATCATTAGGAGATAATTTAAAAATTTCTTGTATTTTTCAGATCTATTGAAAATTTTCAAATTTATTGTATCTGTTAAATTGTAAATTTTTATATTTAGTGCATGTTGAATCTGCCATTAAGATAGTAATGTAAAGTCAAATTGTGTTGAATGATTTTCAACAATCAGTTAATGAAACTTGCTTTTTATCAAAGAGAAAAAAAAGAAACAGTTACAAGAAATCTAAAGAGTGTTAAGAAATTGTCAAATGCTTGTGAATTTTCAAAAAAGTTTAGGTCCTATTTGATAATTCAATTCAATACTTAAATATAGTGGATTCAGATCTTACTGTGTTCAGATATATTTGATAACAAAAAATTGAACATCTAAATTAAATAAGTAGAATTGAATTTCCTAAGCAAAACTTGTTACTAAAAATAAGTGATAAACTATTCACTTATCATTCAATGTGATATATATTCAAATGTATTTAATTTAATACTTAACAGTTTAATAACTTAATGAATTCATATTTCATATTTTAAATTTTAGATTTTAGTTTTTAGACTTCAGTTTTATTAAACACACCCTTAGCAACATAACATTCGTACTAGGAAATCTCAAATGACAAAATTAAAATTGTTGAGTGCAAAAAGTTCTATTTGTGGAAAGTATCGAGAGATTTTGCTATTCGCGTAATTGAAAAGGCATAAATTCAACATTTTCTATATTGATTTTAAATCCAACCCTGGCATCTAGGTGAGATACATTCTCTTAAATAGAACTCAACTGCTCCTTTTTTCCTACGTCTTAATCTTTTCATTTTGTTTTTCTTAAATGTTAAGATATTTAATGATTAACCTATTCTATACTAATTGGATTTAGATGCATACCACACGTACAAATTTTGAAATTTCAATCAAAATTGAGATTAGATAGCATGAATTAAGTCTGTTATTATATACATTATCAGTGTAGAAAAAATTGGTCCAATATTAAAATAGGGTAAATTCTTACATAGATCATGATGCATTAACTCATTATCCACGATGTGATCCTAAATATGTCTAGTTCAATAAAATGCTATGGGATGTAATTTTGTGATCCTAAATATCCCTAGTTCAATAAAATGCTATAGGATGTCGTTTTGTGGTCCTTTTGCCACTAGTTAGAATTGATTAATATTTCATAAATCCTACCCAATCCCTTTGCAATTGTACTTCAACAATTAAAAATGTACCTTCTTTGACTTGTGAATCAATCACTCAATGTAAAAGATTTATCGCTTTATCTGAACAACCACATAGAAAATAGTTGACTTTCAAGGTAATATTTGATGCAAATGATACACTACTACATGAACAATGAACCGATCAAAACAACCACATAGAAAATAGTTGACTTTCACGGTAATATTTGATGCAAATGATACACTACTACATGATCAATGAATTTGTTGTAAAACTTTTTCAAATCCTAGTAATGAGTTCATAGTCTTACATTGGATTGGTCAGCACAAAATTGACATATTCAGTATTTCGGAATTAGATTTTAGTCTGAAATAAGAATGGGGTGAGTTGAATTCAGGCCTGAGATATAGGCCCATATTTAAAGTCAAACACACACACATTGATATTTATACATGTTTTTTCTTCTATTTATGTGCATGTATCTTTCCGTATTCTCACAGCATGTATAGGTATATATGGTTTTGCTTAAAAGAAAATCAATATGCCAATATGTATTGATTATGATTTTTTGGTGAGATTTACATTTCCGTTACTTACTTTACAAGTCATATGAGAATATTATTATTTGAATGATATATATATATTATTCACTGTGTCCTATTTATAGTGTCATACTTTACATTTTTTGCCATCCCAAAAGTTGAGTCGCACTTTCAAAAGTCAGTACATAATTGGGCAAGACCTTTTGAATTGCCCTCTCTTAAAGAACTTTAATTGGTTAGAAAAAAGTTATAGTAGGACTCATAGCAAGTTTACTAAAGAGCTATTTATTAGTGCATGAATTGCAAGTACTGCAATGTTTGAAACAAGTTTGGCGTATGTAATTAGACGTGGTTGAGTATTGAAGTCTACAAAAGAGAATTGAATTTTGACATACTTTGTACATCTATTAACATGTTGCTGAGAATAAAATTTGGCATAAAAAGAATCTTTTGGCAGCTTCTTGCACTATACATATCAAGTGTAAAAATAAAGAAATGTCAATTACTTCGGAGCATAATGAGCACATGATTGCATAAAACTGTGTCTGCATAAAAAAAAATTATTATATCATATCTGTGATGACCCTACCTCACCCTAAGTTGTACTCTAGGGTTAGCAAGCGAAAGTGTATCCTAGGGTTTAGCAGACTGCTTTCTTAACTCTCTCCAGAAGTCATTTTACTAACTTTCAAAACATATTAACTACCACAAAAGAGTCATATAATTCTAAGATACAACTATAGATCATTACTAACAAAAGGATTTGAAATACAAATTATAACCATAGATCATTACTACAAGTTCAGTCTATTTCAACTCAAAATCTTTGAAGTTTAAGACCACTACTACTCACTTTCCTTGTAAAGAAAATAATTAATGGATGAGTTTATGCTCAACGAGGTTCCAAGCAAGTAATAACAAAATAAACAATTTCTTGTCAACCAATAGCATAGCATAAACGAACTTCACAAATTCCATAAACAGCTTTGAAGTAAATAGCATAACTCATTAAAAGGATATGATCTCACTGTGGGAACTATTTCACTATCACTGCACGATCCATTGCCAATTGTCCAACGATTCAATTTATTCAATAAGCAATTCAATCATCATTAGCTACAAGGTAATACTTGAGAATACAACAATTTCACATACCTAGAAGCCCATAACTCTCCCATGGGTCAATCAGCCTATTGTCAAGTCGAATAGGCTGTCTAGTGATAGGTTTTAGTACCCAATTCAACCGATATGATAAAGTACGCACCTGACCTACAATGCATGCGCCAGGAGTATAACTATGGATCATTAACTTTTTAGTTTAGTTGGAAAATGGACCATAAAGTACACCCCTTTCAGCAACAATACTTATACATATCCAATCAATTCAAAATAAGTTGTTCAAACCAATCATTTTAATGCTATCATTTACAAATTAGCCAAGTATACATCAAGTGTCATACAAGATCATCCAACCACAGATAATAATACGAACACTCACTGATTGAGGTTCAATTCATGCGTTGTCTTTGGGGTGGCATTCTTGACTAAATTCGACTCCTGATATCCAACATAAGTATTTATAGTTATTAAATTATCTTAAATTCTATTCTAATATACTAAGTGGTGTATTTTCTATACTAATCAAACTAACAAGTTTAACCTATCTAAATCTTCAAAGATTATGGTTTTCAGTTATAGTTTAGTACCTAGTATTTTGTTAAACTTTATATATTTATGAAATAACCCCAACTGTTCTTAAAATTTATGTTTAGTATTTATTATTTTCGAATAGTTTAGGTTTCTAGCTTGGAGTAACTGTTACTTTATTTTCTTTAGTTTTAAAATTCATCAACTTTAGTTTTCTTCTTAATTTTAGTATCATAATCTTTAAGGATCTTCATTCACAATTTTCACCTTAAGTCAAATATATTTGATATGTATCTCAAAACAAAGAAATATGCTATATGCGCAACAAAATTTCTTCTCTAGAAATTTAACATGTAATCGAGAGACCATAAGCTTCAAATTCCTCCCAAAAACTCATAAACCCCTTACTTAATCCACCATACCCTTCATGCATGTCAAAATAAGTAAATTTAATGGCATAGGAAGCGAATTCGTTGTATTTTCATCAAATTCCTGGAACGAAATAGGGGAAAATAAGGTTTATCCTTCACGGTTCTACCAGAAATTTTCCAGCTTTGGTTTTTCTTCTAAAAGGTGATCTGTTCTTGCTTTTAGTTCAGCAAATGTCGCATGCATGGCTAGATTAAGGATATGGATGATGCATAAAGTAAGTTTTTAACCGAATTCAACAAAACACTTGGAGAGAAAGCTGAAAATTTTCAACTTCACTCCATTGGGCAACATGCATCATCATAAACAAGAATTCCAGCAAGGGTTTCTTCATAATCTACATCTGTCATGCTTTGATTTAGGTCAAAAGTTGCATGCATATCAAGATAAGGGAGTTAGGGTGCATATGTAGTACGTTAATGCATAATCTAACAAAGTTCTGATGGAAAACAACCAAAAGATTGCAGCTTTACTCTATCCGACAACATGCAGTACCTTGAGCAGAAATTTTCCAGTTTTGATGAACTTTTCCTCAGTTAAATTCCTCTTTTCTTGGTGTTAATTCAAGCTAAGACATCATTAAACCAAAGTAGGAGGAGAATAAAGAGAAACTTAACAGGTTTTTTTCATTTTTACCTCTTGTTCCTCATGACTCCTAGGCCAGAAAAATTCCTGTTTCTACCTGATTCCTTAGCTAGTTGAATTAGGGTTTTCTTGTTACTTGGTTGAGGCACAAGACGCAAGGAGAAGGAAGAGAGGCTGCAGGTTTTCTTGTAGTTCTGCCCTTGGTTGTTGGTAAGCAAGAAGAGGAAAGTTTTTGGTGGTTTCTATCTCCCTCTCTCTCGGCCAATTGAAGATATGAAACTCTAGTTTCTTGTAAATTTGGAGAAATGAAGTCTTTGGGCTCTTTTAAGTGGGAAAGAATGATGCATGCAAGGACAAGTGTAATGACATCTTCTAACCGGAGATGTTTCCATGACGCCTTGACTAAAGGAATTTGCTTGTTGCTTAAAACCTTCACTTTTCCATCTGAGAGCTGTATAGGCTGTTTCTCATAGGATAAAGATTTGTCCTTTTCAACATCTTCGGGTTGGAGTACATGAGCTGGGTTGGGATGGAATTTCATTAATATCAAGACATGGAACACATCATGGATCTTGGCTTGCTTGGCAGGTAACTCCAATTGATACGCTACTCTACCCACTTATTGGAGAATTCTAAAGGGTCCTACATATCTCTGTTTTTCTCCCTTTTCCAGCTTTAATGCTTCCCTTCAATGGTATAACTTTAAGGAATACCCTATCTTCAACTTCAAACTCCAAATCATTCCTTCGATTATTAGCATAACTCTTTTGCCAACTCTGAGAGGTTTGAATCCTTTAATGAATCAATTTTACCTTTTCATATGCCTCTTCAACTCAGGAAACCTTTTTTGAGTTCATAATCTTTCTTTCCCCTACTTCATCCTAATAAATCGGAGATTGGCACTTTCTCTCGTAAAGAGCCTCGTAGGGCGCCATTTTGGATGGAAGAATGGTAGCTATTATTATAGGCAAACTCAATTAGTGTTACATGTTGATCCCGATTTCCTCCACAATTCATCATACACGACCTTAACATATCTTCAAGAGTTTGAATAATTCTCTCAGACTACCCATCAGTCTGTGGATCACAGGTTGTACTAAAACTTAGTTTAGTGCTCAAAGCAGTTTGCATCTGTTGCTATAATCTAGCTACAAATCGGGGATCTCTATCCGAGACTATACTTATAGGTATCCCATATAACCTAACGATCTCATCTAAATACAATTTTGCTAATTTCTCAAGGGAGTATCTCATGTTCATAGGCAAGAAGTGTGCCGATTTGGTTAACCGATCAACTGTGATCCAAATTCCTTCATCGCCGCTTTAGGTGCGCGGTAATCTTGATACAAAATCCATAGTAATATATTTCCATTTCCACTCAGTTGCAATAATCCTACTGGTTTTTGATGTTTCGATTTAACTTGCTGATAGGTGAGGTAGGTTTGAATATATTGAGCAATCTCTTTATTCATGTTATCCCAGCAGTATAAGCTTACAAATCTTGGTACATCTTGTTACTACCAGGATGTATCGTATACTTGGAACTAGGGGTGTGTATTGAAATCTAAATCAGTTTTGAATTCAGAAGTTTTTGAAAATTTGGCATAAAAAATTTTGATCGTATTTGATTTCGAATTCACTAATTCTGAATTCAAATTTTTGTATCGAATTCAATTTGAAATTCAGTAAATTCTGATTTCACCGAATTCAGGAACCTTTTTTTTCATTTATTTGATTTGAAACATAGAAACATGGAATATTATATGTAAAAAAATATTGTATATATATAAACATTATATATATGAATATTATATTATATATATATATATATAAAATTACCGTTTTTGAATTTGAAATATTATATATATATATATAAACGAATTTGAAATCATAGTTCGAAATCGGAAATTTTGATTTGAAAAATCCCATTATCAATTTCGAACAAAATTCGTATACTTCAAGGTCGGAATATCCAATTTCCATTCTGAATTTTGAATTACCGATTTTGAAAATTTCAAAGTCAATTTGAATTCAGTCGGTAAATTGAAATTTTTCGATTTTGCACACTCCTACTTGGAACTGTGAGCTTCCTCTAGTATTTCGCATTTTAACCCTTCATCCTTTAGTATAATTATCTAATTTTGGAATCTTAGTACTCTTTTGGGCCATATACCATAGCTGGGTAACTATCCTTCTTAGGCTTTCTCCTACTGTTTTGCAATATAATGTCTCGCTTTTGTGCATCCTTAATACGTTCTAGCAACAAAGGTTGTACAACAATAATTTTAAGAATCACTTTTTTTAAAATTGAGTTGAGGATTCGATCTACTAATTTTCTCTAGCAATCCCTATTCTTTAACCATCATTTATGCCACTTGAAGTTTTCTACTAAGAGCATCTACCACTACATTAGCTCTTTCAGGATGGTAATTAATGGTACATTCATAATTTTTTAAGAATTCCATCCACTGCTGTTGGCGTAGGTACAAATCTTTTTGAGAAAAAAAGTATTTAAGGCTCTTGTGAATAGTATATAACTCAAAAGTCACTCCATACAAGTAATATTTGCACTTTTTTAGAGCAAACACGATAGCGACTAACTCCAAGTCATGCGTTGGCCAGTTTTGTTCATGGCGCTTCAATTTCTAGGAGGCATATGCAATTAGTTTTCCTCCTTGCATTAGTACACATCCTAATCCTTCTTAGGAGGCATCTGTATATATTACAAAACTATCTTCCCCATTTGGTAATGCCAAAACAAGCACCATAGTCAACAGTTTCTTGAGTTCTTGAAAACTATTCTAGCATTTGGCATCCCATAAAAACTTAATATGTTTCTGGGTCAACTCGGTTAGAGGTCCGGCAATTTTAGAAAAGTTCTGAAAAAACCAATGATAGTACCCTATTAAACCCAAGAAACTACAAATTTCAGTAGGATTTTCTACCCGTTTCCAATTAATGATAGCCTCTACCTTAGTCGGATCCATAGTAATTCCTATTTACTATATATTACAAAACTATTCTAGTATTTGGCATCCCAAAAAAACTTAATATGTTTCTGGGTCAACTTGGTTAGAGGTCTGACAATTCTAGAAAAGTTCTGAAAAAACCAATGATAGTACCCTATTAAACCCAAGAAACTATGAATTTTAATAGGATTTTCTGGCCGTTTCCAATTAAGGATAGCCTCTACCTTAGTCAGATCCACATTAATTCCTTCCTTACAAATGATATGCCCTAGAAACGACACTTTCTCCAACCAAACTTCACACTTACTAAGATTAGCATACAACTGATGCTCCCTTAAAATTTACAATATTATCCTTAGATGCTACTCATGTTCCTCCCAGGTTTTCGAATATATCAAAATATCATTAATAAATATCACCATGAATTGAGCCAAGTATGGCTTAATAACCCAATGTATTAAATCCATGAATGCCGCTGGGATATTAGTTAATCCAAAGGGCATCACTATAAACTCATATTGTCCACATTGAGTATTAAAGGCCGTCTTAGGTACTTCTTCCTTCTTAATTCGTAGTTGATAATATTCCTATTTGAGATCTATCTTAAAGAATATTACTGCTCCTTGAAGTTCATCAAATAACTCGTCAATATGTGGCAAGGGATATTTATTCTTAACTGTAACATTATTTAACCCCCGATAATCTATTCATAGTTTCAACCCTTCATCTTTCTTTTTGACAAATAGCACTAGCGCTCTCCATGGGGATACACTTAGTCTTATAAAACTCCGTTCCAACAAATCCTACAACAGTATCTTTAACTCCTTAAATTCAGTTGGCACCATACGATTAGGGGTCTTAGAAATGGGGTTCAGGCATCAATTCAATCTTAAATTCTATTTCTCTCTCAGGAGGCAATTGTAAGGACCCGAAAATTCCTTTAGAATTTCTTTCTATTTTTGAAAAATAAATTTATATTTCCTTCTATATTTCTTTACTTTGACCATTTAACTATTTACTAGCCCAAAATTTCATGGTGATTTCATTAGTTAAATCAAGAGTTTTACTTTTACTTTTAAAGTTAGAGTAAGTTAGGGTTTTCGTGCATTTTGATTGTGTGATCGATTGGTGAGGTGTGTGCACTAAATTTGGTGGATAAGAGTGAGTATTAGGTAAGAGAAAGTGTATGATTAGAAGTGCTAATAATAAGTTAGTGAATCATAAGTTAAAACAAAAGTACAAGGGAGTTAAGGGAAATAGGCTTGAACCGACGTGCGCCGTTTGTTACTGGTTGAGTACACCGCTTGACCAATACTTTCTTACCCTAATCTCCTAGTTTTTATTTCATTTAATTTCTCCTAAATTAACCCTTAAGTCAGCCACCATTATTGACTAAAGAAAAGGAAGAGAAAGACAAAATAGTTGGGTGACACTTGTCAACCATTAAACCAAAATGTTGACCAAGATTAGTCTTTGTATTTATCTTGGAAAAATTGAAGAAAAACCATCACTTTCTTGCTCCATGAAGGTCAAACCTTAGAGAGGAAAGGAAGAGAGAAAAACTTCCAAATTCCATCTTGATTTGTGAAAAATCCAAACACTACCCCTAATCCATACCGATTAATCTTGAGTTAAGCTTGGAGGGAAGCTTTTGGTGGAATTACTTGGGGAAGAAAGCTCTTGATTGCTTTTTATCTTGGGATTTTGAGGTAAAATTTCTAGAAAACATCTTTTTTTACTTGTTTCTTGAGATTTATGCAAGATATGTTATGATTGAAGTTGAAGGAAGCATGTTTATGGTAATTTCATGGTTTTGCTAGGGTTTGGTGAAGTTGTTGCTAGGGTTTGGTTAAATTCCAGCTTAGGTATATGTTGGTTATAGCTAGTTTTATAGTTAAAATAAGTACTCAATGTATCCTATATCTTGTGAACTTGATTGGGGCTGTCTTGTGGTGAAAGTGTAGCCTTGAAATGGCTGGAAAAATTGGTAAACACAAAGGAAGTGCTGCTGAAATTTTTTTCGCAGGAGACTCTGAGCAATCTTGGGAAATCTGTCATATTTTGGTATAGAAAAATCCAAATTGAGTTCTGCTTGCTGCGTTTGAAACTATATTCGAGAATACTTTCTATTGTCAAAATTTCAGAAATTTTCTCAATTCCTATGAATATCTATGATTTTTCAAATTTGACTGAATTTCCATTCTTGTTCTGTCTTTCTACTGGATAAAGCAACCATTTGAGATTGGATATTGACTGAATTGCGGACAAAATATTGCAAAGGTGTCTTCTGAGAAATTGTAATTCTTTGAATCTATTTTCGAACGGTATAAAGTTTATAAATTTTGGACTTAAGAAACTTGAGATATGATTTTTCAAATAGCATCGCACAAAATTGGAAAAATTCTATTTTCCTAAAACTGTCCTTACTTTCATTTCCAACTTTAAGTTGGAGTTGTTAAGCTATTTTGAGCTTGGTTTATGATTGGAATGAGGAAATTCTTGGTTACTCTTGTCCCTTGGGTCTAAATGTTCTCTTTTCACTCCAAACCATATTTGCACCTTTGTACTAGTAGTTACTCAGATTTTCTTTGGTTCACCTAAACTTTGGATGGTTGAACCATAACATTTTCTCTTGATTATTCTTAGAGTTTGTCGGTGATCAAGGACATAATCCGGAAGGAAACTTTTGACATTATTTTGCTTAAACTGATGAGTCTTCTTTGCATGTTGTGCTTCCATTGACTATGTGTATTGTTGTGAATGTTTGCTTGAATGTTAAATGTTTTTCAATGATTGTTAAACGAATTTTCGATAGGCGAGTGTGTACTTTATCGCACTCGACCTAAGTGAACGTGAAATTTTCAATGATTAAATGATTGAATGCTACTTGTGCATGAATCTAAGCCTTTTGACTGAACTGGGCCCTTGCCTTTCATTGTCAGTCGACTCGAGCCAGAAGCGGACTCGGTCGGGCGGCTGGTGACCCTGGGACAATGTTTGGTATACTCGTGTATTACCACGAAGTCTGGTGGAGAACTGGCCAGTGAATTCAATGCAATGATATTAATGAATGGATGACAAGATCACTGAAGGAGTTTTCACTTGCAAACGTTTTCTAATGTCGGAGGGATAAAAAAAATGGTTGGCGAATGAATGAATGAGTGACTTCAATGAATGGCTCCAAGTGAGCACGTATCCTTCCAATGATTAAGTGTTTATTTCTTGAATGACTAGATATTACTATGCAAAGTATGCAAATTGTTAAATGTAATGTTTCCATGGTTTCCCTACCTGATTTCTTGTTTAGGAACCTCACTGGATTTTTAGTTCATTCCTTTAGTTTTTGTTTTCCTTACAAGAATGGAGCTCTGAAGCAATTGGAGAGTGGGTAACCCTCTTGTACGTATACTTTTTGGTTGATAGGATATATTTTGACATTTGATGTTGTATCATATGTTTGACTTTTGGATTTGTAAATAAGTTTACATTTTGGTTGAATTGTAGAACTTAAATGTTATTTTGGAGGCCTGAAGGATTTATCTTGAGAGTTGAGTGAGTGAGAGAGTCCTGTCGAGAGCTAGGCCGGTGGTCCGCCAAACCCTTGGGTACGCCTTAGGAGGAGGTGGGGTCGTCACAGGTGGTATCCGAACTGCCTTGCGTGGTCTCTACGCGGGGGTAAACTTGGGCCAAGTGGTGTTATGGTCCCGATTACGTGAAAAACGTAAGGATTAGATGCTCTTCTTGAGTGTAAACTGTGAATCATGAATTTATAGGTATACACCCCTTTTTCTTGATACTTGTGAAGGATAGATATGTACGCCTGGTAGGACTATCTAATGTGGGCGATTTACTCTTGGGACCGGCCAGCTCGAGTTGTGAATTATCCTATTTTTGAATTTTTGTATCCTCGTACCAAAGAGTTGATACTTTTATGACGGTTACGAATGAAATTGAGGTAAGTATGGAAGATGCGATTAGGTCATGCTTATATGAATTATTTCTAGATCGAAAGAATAGGTTATTATCTTGGATTGACATTACGAATGATGTATTTGAATTTGTATCTGCAATTGAAGAGTTTTGTACTTTGACTAATTTGAGATGTTTGTGGATGAGGTAGTACAAGTGAACCTAGCCAAAGGAAGTCAAGGGTATGCAGGCCCTAATGAATGTAATCTTGAGGCTAAGGTAGGGCAATCTGCGCCGAGGGAGAGGTAGAATCAGTCGGTTCGATAATGACCTAGGTTAGAGACTTGAGAATGCAGAACATGGGTGTAGGTAACTGGGATGACAAGCCATTTCTTGTTCTACCACTATATGTATGTTGCTAGTAACGTATCAATGCTAATGTGTATGGTATATGCTTTGTTTTACGTACTTGGTTTTGATCAAGTTGATATGTAAAGTATCTTTGCAACCTGATGAATGAACTTGGAATGCTATAAGTTTACTAAGTGCATTTCCTTATCTTTGATGGTGTGATTTAAAAATGTCTTTCTTTTGCTGCTATAGTCGATTGATTTTGTTTATGTGCTATATAACCTTTTGAAAAAAAATAAAGAGAGAGAGAGAGAGAAGGTTATGGAGGGTAGATGGAATCAAGGACGAGGGGCTAGTCATGGACGTGGAGGTAGGCAAGTACAAGAACCAAGAGAAACAAGAGACGCGGCAGCAGAGCAGCAACAAGAACCAAGGACCAAAACAGGGGATCAAGTAGCAACGGTAGTACAACAAATGGCTAATATCTTATCGCAATTGGTAGAGCAACAAGACCAAACTCCAGTGAATCAGCCTAGGAACCCTGAGATATGAGAGGACAGGGCCTTAGAGCATTTCCAAAAGTTTTCTCCACCGAAATTCTTTGGAGGGCTTGACTCGGAAGTAACTGAAAATTGGTTGGAGGCAATGATAAATATTTTTGTAGTCTTGCATTAAATAGAGGAAAGACAAGCGGCTTTTGCCGTCTTTCAATTTGAAGGACCGGCTAGGGCATGGTGGAATGTTATTAGGGGTGAGAGAGAGAACAGACTGCATGGACTTGGGTAAACTTTATGAAAGAATTTAATGAGAAATACTTCCCACCTCTGGTCCAAGAGAAAAGAGAGGATGATTTCATTAGGTTACGCCAAGGAACCCTAAGCGTGACTGAATATGAAACACAATTCACTAAACTGTCCAATTTTGCTCCTGAATTGGTAGCTACGGAGCAAAAGAGGGTAAGACAATTTGTACAGGGGTTAAATGTAGAAATGCAAGAGGCTTTGGTGGCAGCACAAATTAATACATTCACGGAAGCCCTTGAAAAAACTCAAAGAATTGAAATTGCGAGGGCGCAAGTGAAGGCTTTTCATGTGAGAAAGAAGAGTATCCTTAATAGTGTACCTGAGGAACCTAAGCAAGATGTAACGCCCTCCAAAGTAAGAAGAACGGTGTGACGACCCCACCTCCCCCTAAGGCGAACCAAAGGGTTCGGCGGACCGCTTGCCCAACTCTCGTCGAGGCTACTTACTTATCACTTCAAGAGCAAGTAAAGATGTGCCAATCAAACTTAACATATATATACAAGCATTAACACAGATATACAATCCTCAAGGTTAAATACAAAAAGTTCAGGATCCAACCAACTACTAATACTATCACTATTACACAACAAAAGTGCTAGTCAAAAGTTCAGTCTTTCTCTAATCACTTGTCCTTGCTCTTAAACCCTATAAGGAAAACAAATGTATCAGAATAGAGGGATGAGCTAAATCTCAATGAGGTTCCCATACACATAATCAAGCAATTGAAAGAAGGACATTATTCATTTAAGAACAATCAATCGAGAAAACATTCACAATATACAAGTAATGAGAACACACTCATTAAAAGAATACATGCTCTCGTGGTGCCATTCGTTCATTCATTCGCCAACCATTTTCCTTATCCCTCCAATATTAGAAAATATTTTTGCAAGTAAAACTCCCTCAGTGTTCTTGACATTCATTCATTGATTTCATTTCCTACCACTAGCCAATTCACTAGCCAGTTCTCCACCAACCTTCATGGTCATAATCGAGTATACCAAACATTATCCCAGGGTCACTAGTCGCCCGCCCGAGTCCATTTTTGGCTCGAGTCGACTGGCAACAAAGGGCAAGGGCCCAATTCAGCCAATGCGGTACCATACAGCCCACATAGCTTACATTCATGCACAAGTAATACTCAATCAGTTAATCATTTGAAAATTCACTCTCACTTAGGTCAAGTGCGATAAAGTATACACTCTGTGATGCCCCCACTTCTCCCAAGGGTATCCGCGGAATGCTTGCCCAACTCTCGCCAGAGCGCACTATAATCCATAATTCAAAAACTAGAAATACATCAAATATTTTTAATAACATTTAAAGTATTCCAAAATATTTCATACTTACCATTAGTTAAATTTCAAGTTTAAATACAACCCAAAAGAATATGTGCAACAGTCATTGCTATAATACAAGTTGAAGTCTCCAAAAGAAAACAACTTAGAACTATTCGTGAGCACTCTTGGTCCTGAACCCTGTTAAGGAAAACAAAAGCGTGGAATGAGCTAAATAGCCCAGTGAGGTTCTAAAACACACTAGCAGTTCTAATAAATCAAGTAAATTGAGCATAACGCACATACGGTTCAAGGTGTCACATTGGCACATTAAAATGAGACATTTATCATTTTACAGAAATAAACACACATTAAAAGGATACGGTGTTCACGTGGAACTGTTTCGGTCAATCGCACCTTATAACTCCAATATTTTTTCCGGTTTGTCTAGCCATCACCTTATCCCTCCAGTGGTAATACTCGAGTATACCGAAACGGTAGCCTAGGGTTCCAACCTACCCAATCGAGCCCAATCTTGACTCGAGCAGGTTAGCAACCAAGGGCAGGGCCCAGTTCAGCTAAAAGCTTACAACATGCGAAAGTAATCAAATAAATCGATAAATGGTAGAAATTCACGGTTAAATGGTTGAAATTTGTTATTTTAGTAGGTCAAGTGAGATAAAGTACACACTCGCCTTAAAACGGTGAAAAATTGTATAGGAGCAATTATAGATAACACTTAACACTTAAACACACAAGAATGATGTAATAAACATGTAGCAAAACTATTCAAGTCACAAACACATACAAGGAGCAGTCACCAAATCAGAAGTGTAAAGCAAGAGCAGGGCAAGATCAAACGGGTTCCTCGGGATCCTCTTGATCACTTGAGACATGTACAATTACAAATCACCTAGATAACAACCAAGGTCTAGTAGTATTCCCGCTACTCTCAATTAAGAGATAACGTGTTCAAATCGAATACAAATATCACTTATTAACTTAATCCATGAGGGTAGCATTTGAAAATATCTAAGAATACATTAATTCGAGTCAAGTCATTTCCAAAATTCTTTAAGTTGAAGATTAAACAGATCTCTAAGTTTTGGCACAAAAACCAAGAAAGATGGAAGATTAGTTTCTTGTCAAAATTCCCTAGTTGAACGCCCAAGTTTCAAGTATAAGTGACTTTTCTCATTTTTCAAACTCATTTAGTTAAAATCTAGTAAAACCGCCACCAACAGCTCACTAACTTCTTTAGCCACCAATTCAAGTTGTATCCGTAAATCGAGTAAAATTCTCAAGTTCTCTTTTAATAAAAGCCTCACTCAACGTCCATTTTCAACGATTAAATTGAGGGCGTATACTCAAGAGACTATAGTGATAGAAGCTTTGGTTTTCAAATAAGGAAGATAAACATATTTTTACTTGAAAGCTCGGCCAAAACATTCTGAGTATTACTAATTACGTTCACAAGAAACCTTTTAAATCATTCTTTTCTTTTCAAATACTTGTATGATTGCCAACTCTAGTACAATTATCAAGGCCATAAGAATAGGGGTTGAAGTCCCTAATTTGAGTACGAAGAGAAGTACCATTAATCAAGGGAGTGATATGACCAAGTAAATGCATCAAGAGAGGTTTAACCTTCGGAAACCAAGATTGGAAATGAAAGTTCAAAGTTCCAAAGAGACCTTGTATTAAACCATGAAAACAAACTTAAAACAGTCCAACAATCACAAAGGAAAGTGGAAAGTTCTGAAAGGAGTAATTTGGTTGAAAACAAAAATATTTTCAGTTTAGAGTGACACTACTTTGAAAAATCGTATCTCAAGTCCCATAAGTCCAGAAATGGAAAACTTTGTATCATTGGAAACTAGATCCAAAGTACTAAAAGTTCCTAGAAGATATTTTTCTAAGATTCTAAACGGAATGCATCGACTTTTCAGCTCAAAGTTGCTGATTTAAACAAGTAAGACAGGATCAGTCTTGGTTTTCGGTAATATTTAGAAACTCGGCATAATTCACAGAAAGTGAATCATGCTCTAAAATTCATAACACAATATAAGTTCCAATCAAGATTTCAAACACAACAAGAGAAACTAAATTCAAAGTTTTGAATATCGAGATACATCAGTCCAAAGTTGGTCGACTTTCATGACCTATCGAGTCATTTTCCAGATTTGAGAAGGCATCTTTGAGGCACCATTTGGCCATCGAAATGGCATTGAAAATACACCAAATTTGGTACATTTAATCTTCCATATGTGAACTACATTACTACCAAATTTCATGCAAAAAAGCACATGGCAAGGCAGTTAACAAAATAATCAAAGTTCATGAAATTCCCAAAGTAAATCTGCCATCTCACCCTTTTCTTTCTTTCCAAACATTTTGCACAATGAAATCAGTTCCAATTCGGTTCATTTTTGGAACCAAGGTCCTTTAAACATTCAAAAAGTAATTGATGATTGATTGACATAAAAAATTTTTGAAATAAAACATCCCACAACAAACTAGACCATTCGACCAGCAAGAAGGAAAGGTTTTCCAGTTTTCCAGCTCTGTCACAATTTGGAAATTGAACTATATCTCACTCAATACAACTTGAAATTGAGAATGGTTGGTGTCATTGGAAACTAGGTTCCAAAATATACATTTCATCAGCAGAAAACATTTCAAAAATCAGTTCACAAGTAGTTCAAATTTAAGCCACAATTTGCAGCTTCTCATGTCCATTCGAATGGGACAGGCAGAACATAACAGCCGATTTTATCAATTCACTACAATTTACTCAGTTTGAACTAGAAAGCAATTTTATATCGTTAGAAAGCTACGGATGTCTAGTTTTGAATGCCACTGACAGCACTCAATTTTGACTTCTGTACAGAGATTTATGTTCAATCAAAGATGCACTGTTTGGGCATTCTGTTTACAATTTCCAGGTTCCTTTCAATTTCAAAATTCCAAGTTTTGTTCAACCAAATGAAATGATTTTCGGACAAAACTTTGTACACACAATATACCACATATAACAACCAAATTGACAGCCCAAAAACATAAAAAATTTTGAAATAACCACTGACCAAACAAGAACAGAATTTCGGACAGCACCTCTTCCTCACGGTTTCTCTCTTTCTTTCTCCTCTTCTAGTTCCGTCCATTAAAACGCATCACAAACACACAAACACACACATAAACATCATGGAAGCCCTCATTTAACCAAGGTGGAGGTTCATAGAGCCCACTTCAACCAACTAAATTCAAGCAACAACAACAATAAGGGAGCTACAAGCTTCAAAACCAAGAAATGAAACAAGAAAGTAAGAGTTTTGGTGAGAGATGTACATACCTTCGAAACTCAAGAAGAAACCCTATATTTTTATTGTGAGAAACTCCTTAAAACAGCCCCTAACCAGCTGCCCCTCTCTTCCCTTCAAGCTAGAGCAAGAACCCAAGGAGTTTGATGGTTGGATGATATTTTGCAAGCAAAATGGAAGCTAGAAGTAAGGAGTTCTCTTCTTCCCTTTCTTGTCTTGAGGGCTGGCCGAATGGAATGAGAGAGAGAAGGGTTTAGTGGTCCAATTCTTGGAGAGCAAGAATGAAGAATTGTGTTGGAGAAGCTAACTTAAAGTTGGTGCACAAAGTCAATCCTTAATAGTGACTCGATAGGGTTTCGGACTACCACTTTCTCTCTCGTTTGGTACACTTATGCACAAATCTTCCAAGGTACTTCCTTTAATATGGTAATTACTCACCTTTAGTAGTCTATTATTAATTTCCTCAAATCTCCAATTAGTCGTACCGGTGCGACTTTCAAAAAATTATTGACGCGCGTGCGATTAAAGCTTAATTTGGACTCACTCACATCTAATCCCTCAATTAACTTTTCTTAGTCTACTATTGATCATTCTTAATTCTCCCAAACTAATGCACTCTCGAATCGAATACTATCTCAAAAAATGTGTACTCGTTATTTCTCTCTAAACGAGCAGTAGAAAAATTATATTTGCTAACGAAACGTTTTAAAATTATAAAAGGGACATTTTTACATACAAATGGACTTAAAACGGGTGAAATAAATTATTTGGGATAAACGGGTGAATAAATAATTAAATAAGCCAGTAAAATAAAATAGAAATAAGAAAAAAAATTCAGGTCCTCACACACTCGACCATTGAAAATCCATTTAACAGGCATTGGAAGGCATTTAACACTCAATCGAATATTCACAACAAGTACACAGTCATTTAATAGACAAACATGCAAGAGACACTCACCCTAAACAAGTCACGTTTTATCAAAATTCAGTTCAGGGCCGGCACCTTGGTCACTCTCGAAATCTGCAGTCAAATATTGTCCACAAAGACCCAATCATACACGAGTGCAAGCTGCATAACTTATATTTCTATATCAAAGGAAAAAGGCATGAAAAATATAGTAAGTCATATAGGCAAGGTGCATGCATAATTTGTAAAAGAAAATGATAAAAAACGGTTAAGTTCAAAGTCAATATGTGCAACTAAAAACCATGTTTTGAATACTTGTTTAGAATGTTAGAAATCAGGTTTAGAACACTTGAGAAGTACATGTTAAGTCGGACCAAGGAAACGGAAAACAAAAGAAAGGGAACGAGAAACAATGAAGATGGCAGCTTTGCCATCCTTTGGTGTTTTGATCACAACTGAAGCTACAGTTATCGGATTGAGGCAAATTTTATGGCGTTTCGAAGCTAAGACATAGATATACATTCTCTATGAAGGCATCGACACCTAGTTCTCACATTTTCAGGGTAAAATATGGATGGTCAAAAGCACAGGAAAAACAGGTCAGGAAAATTAGAGTTTTGTGCAGTCAGGAGTGCTCTGACCAAATCATAAGCTAAAATGATCCAATTGATCTGAAATTTTGCAGGTAGAAATTTAACTCAAATCCTATAACTTTCATATTTTGTCCAAAAGCTGATTCAATCTAAAACCTGGAGAAATTCGCAGCCCAAGTTGATTCCAAAAATACGGCAGAACTGAAATTCACTACCAAATGCTGAAAATGCAACTTTCAACTATAAAAAGTAATAAACATGCCACTAATCACTTCACAAGTTCCATTTCCAGACTCAATAACAACATTTTGAAAAATACAAATGCTAGCTGAAATTTTCACTACACCATCAAAAACTAGAAAATTATCCATCATATGCCAAGATTACAAGCTTCTATACCATATTTAGCTAGATTAAGAAAGATAAAAGGGAGTTCTAGACTTATACCTTACAAAACCTTCTTGAAAGTGAGGAACTAAATAATTTCTCCCAAAACTTTCACCACACCAACCTTCCCAAGCACCAAGATGAAGGTTTAATCGGTTTAGTTTTTCGATTCAACTCAAATAAGGCAAGATTCAAGGTAGGAATTGAAGCTCTCTACTCTCTTTTTTTTTTCTCTCCAAACTCACGGCCAACCAAGTAAGAAGTGAAGCCAATTTGGTCCAAGGGAAATATAAAGAGAGAAAGTTATCTTAGTTAACCAACCCTTGGATCTTTGACACTTGTCAAAGACAAGTTTTCTCTTTTTTTTTTCTTTCCTTTTCCTTAGTCAATAATGGTGGCTGACTTAAGGGTTAATTAGCTGAAATAAAAACAAGAAGATTAGGGTAAGAAAGTATTGGTCAAGTGGTGTACTCAATCGGTAACAAACGGTGCACGTCGATTCAGGACTATTTTTCTTAATTCTCTTGTACTTGTGTTTTAATTTATGATTCACTAACTTATTAATAGCACTTCTATCACACACTTTCTCTTATCTAAAACTCACTCTAAACCACCAAATTTAGTACACTCATCTCACCAATTAATCACACTACCAAAATACGCAAAAATTCTATTTTACCCTAACTATAAAACTAAGGGTAAAACTATTAATTCTATTATTTATTACAACTATTGAAGGAATAAAGATATTATAAAGTAATTTATTCAAAATAAAAAGGAATTTAAAGAAAATATGAAGCATTTTGCAAGTCCTCACACTCTCTCCCTCTTAAAAGAATTTCGACCTAGAAATTCATACCTTAATAAGATTTTGGAACAGGTTGTTGATCTAAAGAGTATATTCTAGCTAATGCCCTGGATCTGTTTCCTCTTTCTTGGTTCGGCCTATAAGTAATTTGATCCCTTTGCTGCACATTCAACCCTCTTTGTTGCTTCTCCTGACAATTGTGAAGTCGATGATCAACACTTCCACATATCAAGCATTTTTTTCCCTTTACCCAGCATGCATGCTCAGTATGATTTGTTTTCCCACAGTAACCACAAGCTAATCGATGAGCTTCTATTGAATTCTTTAGAGAGACTTCCTCTTGTTGTTTCTTGTCGAACTTCTCTCATATTGTCTTTGCATCCATGATGGGTAAGGTGGAAGGTTTACTCTTCTAGCTTTGGAAGGTGGTACGGTGCCCTTAAGTTCCTCAGGCTCACTACTCGGTGCACTTCTTTTTTGTGCTTGGAATGCTTTTACTTGCCCCCTTGCAATTTCAACCCTTTGCGCTTTCTCAAGAACTTCTGTGAATGTAGTGATTTGAGCCGCCGCAAGAGCTTCGTGGATTTTCACATTTAATCCCTATACAAACCACCTTACTCTTCTTTGCTCCGTAGTTACTAATTCAGGGGCAAATTTAGATAATTTAGTGAATTGGGTTTCATATTTTGACACACTCAAGGCTCCCTGATGTAATCTAATAAAATTATCCTCACTTTTCTCTTGGATTAAGTGTGACGCCCCCACTTCTCCTAAAGGCGAACCCAAGGGTATCCGTGGAACGCCTGCCCAGCTCTCGCTAAGATTCGATACAAGTCAAATTTAAACTTAAAGGTACACAACCAATAATAAAAGTCGAAATGCAGAAAAGTCACTTCCTTAATGGAACATTCAAATCTTACATCATAAGTCACCAAAAGTACATCAACTTTTCCCAAAATGCAACCACCAGAAGTCGATTAATCAATTACATTCCAAGATTCTAATCAAAAGTAATTAAGTTAGCTTCTTCAAAATGCTTTTCATTCTGAGCTCCTGTTAAGGAAAACAAACTAATGGGGTGAGCTGACGCTCAGTAAGGCCAAGAAAACATGCAAACACATAGTTCACATAACCATGACATTTATACGAGAATTAAAACAAGAAAGTTCAAATAATTCACAAATAATAACAACACACATTTAATAAGGATACAAGAGCTCTCAGGAGCTAGATTCCACTTGCTTCGCCAAGGCTCGATCAAATACTTCCCCACGATGACACTCCGTCAACCGGGTAGGTATTAAGTCCATAGAACTCCATTTACTCTACTCTCCTGTTCCCCGTTACACTCCCTGCTCTGAGCCCGCACTTCTTTTATAAAAGGCACTACTCCACGAGTATGCAAGCGAGATCTCTTAATAGATCAAGCTTTTGATTATCTCATGGTTCACCGAACTTCTCGACCAAGTCCATGCTGGCTCGAGTCGCAAGGTCGGCTAATTGAGATTTGGGCATCCCTCGATTATTATTATGAGTCGATAAGATATTCTCCAATCGACAAATACAATTATAAGCCGATGAGATTCACTCCAATCGGCATGTTCAACCACAATTATAAATTCAACTATGAGCAATTCAATTATATAATCAATTAAAAGAGAACGAGTGCGATGAAGTACACACTCGACTCGACAATTGTAAATCACTTAATCAATAAGAAGCAATTCACATAATTGGCAACAATTCATGCACTTGACACTCACCAATTCAAAATAAGTGAGTAAGTACAAATAAGATCTTTAGTGGTCGGCTCCGAGATTCTCTTCAAGACCCTCTTGAGCACCTGAAGAAATAACAATTAACTATTGCTGACAAATACTTACAAACCCCTTGCCAAACAAGGAAGAATGTACACTTGCGTAATACTAAGACGATGTCTTAAGAGAGCTTTAATATCTCGAAAATTGAGATTCAAAAGTGAGGATTTAAAGTCACAAGACAAACTTGCATTCTCCATGAAAATGAGTTTAAAATGGACTATCAATATCGAAAGACAATGAAAAGTTCTCAAAAACTCATTTCCCAAGAAATCATGAATTTTCAGCTTTGAGCGATAAATTTGGTAAAATCAGATCTTGAGTTTGGGAGGTCCAAAAATGGAAAAATTTATATCGTTGGAAACTAGATTCAGAGCACTAAAAGTTCCTAGAAGACACTGTTCCAAAATTTCAAACAGAAAGCACTAATTTTTCAGCTCAAAGTTGCTGATTCAAGAAGGCAAGACCGAACCAGTCTTGGTTTTCGGCGATGTTTGGAAATTCGGTAAAATTCACAGAAAGTGAACCAGCCTCTGAAATTTATAACACAATAAGAGTTCCAAATCAAGTTTTAAACACAATAAACAGAACTAAATTTAGAGTTTTGAGCAACAAGATATAACAGTTTAAAGTCGGTTGATTTTTGTAGTCTGATCAGTGAATTTCCAGATTTGAGAAGCAATGTTTGGGGCATTATTTGGGCATTGAAATGGTATTGAAATTACACTAAATTTGGTAAAATTAAACCTCCATATGTGGACTACCTCTCTATCAAAATTTAGATAGAAACTCGCACGGAAAGGTAGTTAACAAAACGACCAAAGTTTGTGAAATGTTTCAAAGCTAATCTGCCATCCTACTTCTCATTCTTTTTCAAAATTTTTGTCTAACGAAATCAGCCCCAATTCACTCCATTTTTTAAACCAAGAGCCTAAAAAATTTAATAAGCAATTGATGGTTAAATGACACCAAAATTTTTTAAATATAACATCCCAAAACAGATTTGACCATTCGGTCAGCAAGGAAGGGAAAAGTTTCCAATTTCCAACTTTGTTGCCTTTTTGAAATCAAACCATATGTAGCTCTGTACAACTCCAAATTGAGAATAATTTATGGCATTGCAAACTAGGTTCAAAATGTTACAATTTATCAGAAGACATCGTTTTAAAAATCGTTTTACAAATGGAACAAAATCGAGCCATAAGATGCAACTTCCCAGTTTCATTCGAATAGACAGTCAAAACATAACAGCCAACTTTGCCGACTCACTACGGTTCACACAAAACGAACTAGCAGGGGATTTTTATATCGTTGGAAAGCTATGATGTCTAATTTTGAATGCTATAAACGACACTCAATTTTGACTTTTGTACAAAGAGTTATGTTCGGACAAAGAAGCACTGTCCGAGTACCCTGCTATGTGTTTTCCAGATTTGAATCTTCACCAAAACTCAAGTTTTGCACAACCATTCAATATGATTTTTGAAAGGCACTTTGTACATACAATATACAACATATATCCATCAATTTCGTAGCCAACCAAGCATCAAAATTTCGAAATAAAAATAGAACAACATGGATAGAATTTTCGCCAGCTTGCCTTCAGAACTTTCCTTCGATTTCTCTCCACTTTCTAGCCATAAACATCTCATTTATCACATAAATAACCATAATCAAACATTAAAGCATTAAGTCAGCTACCAAGAGGTCTCATCAAGTTAGCTAGCCTATGATTTAAAGCGAAATAAATGGTTTCCCCAAGTCTGCTAGCCTACAACGCGGTTAGGGTTTTTAACTGCTAAACTTCTTATAATTTGAAAGGTAAGAGAGGTGGAGTGATTACCCTTTAACCCTTGAAGAAAACCAGATTTTCCACCAAAAATTCTTCAAGAAAATCCACAAGATTGCTTCTTGTTCCAAGATAGAATGAATCTCCAAGAAACTAGAAAGTTGGATGATGATTTGTAGACAAAATGGAAGCCAAAAGTAGCTAGGAAGTTTTGGCAAAAGTCAACTTTGAATAGTCGTCCGAATAGGATTTTGTACAACCTTTTTCTCTCGGATTTGATACACTCATGCACTAATCCTCCAAGGTACTTCCTTTAACACTGTAATTACTCACTCTTACTAGTCTAGTATTAATTTCGCAAATCTCCACTTAGTCACTCCGGCACGATTTACGCGAACTTTCGACTCGCGCACAATAAAAGCTTAATTTGAACTCACTCACCTCTAATTCCTAAATTAATGTTTCTTAGTCTACTATTGATCATTCTTAATTCTCCAAGATTATTGTACTTTCAGATCGAATATTACCTCGAAAAACGTGTATTTGTAATTCCTTACTGAACGAGTCGCAGAAAAATTAAATTTGCTAACGGGACATTTTAAAAATATAAGTAAGGCATTGTTCTATGTAAATGGATTTAAAATAGTTGAAATAAATTATTCGGAGAAAATGGTTAAATAAGTAATTAAATAAGCAGATAAAAGTAAGTAAATTTTCAGGTCCTCACACTAAGGGCGGAAGGTATTTCTCATTAAATTTCCGTATGAAATTTACCCAAGTCCATACTATTTGTTCCCTCTCCCACTTAGCTCTAATCACGTTCCACCAAGCACTAGCTGGCCCTTCAAATTGGAATACCGCAAAAGTTACCTGTCTCTTCTCTGGATAATTTAGCGCGGTAAAAATATTAACCATTTGTTCTAACCAACTCTCGGCTGCCTCCGGATTAGATCCTCCAAGAAACTTAGGAGGAGAAAACTTCTAAAAACGATCTAGGTCCCTATCCTCTCCTCCCTCAGGTTCCCTAGGTTGGTTAACAGGTGCTTGCCCTTGTTGTTCCACTAAACGCGCCAAAATATCGGTCATTCGTTGTATGGTCGTCGTTACCTGATCCCCTGCTTCGACCTGTGGTTCATGTTGTTGTTTAGCTGTCGCTTCTCTTTCTTCTCTTGGTTCTTGAGCTTGCATAGCCCCATGTCCATGATTAACCCCTCGTCCTCAACTTCTTCATCCCTCCATATTTTTTTTAAAAAAAATAAACTATATACGTGTATAAGCAAAAATAGATCGGCTATATATATAGAATAAGAAGAAAACAACATAGGTCAAAAATGAGAAAACACCCTTAGAATATATAACACAACAAATTCACAAGCTAAATCACAACAATATTGTACATATCATCCTAGCAAAACCAAGTTCACAAAACATGTCTAGTACACTATATATATCAGTCCGTAACATGGCAAACACATACATACAAGCAGAACAAAACAAGGGACAATGGTTTTCCAATTTCTTCAAGGCTAGATTCTAAACCCCAAGTTCATCCGTCAAAGAAAGTTTAAAAGATCCCCACTTTAGCAATCGCTCCAGGAATTATATCTAGTTCCTTACAAATGTAAAGTCAAAGTCAATCCCATAGGTATCAACTACTATCGTTGTTCAAGAAACTGACCCATTACTCTTCAAATCAATCTCGTACAATTCTCTTCTCTTCTCGCCAACCCAATATAAAACCCGCAAACATCAAATCTTACTATCCATCAGGAACATAGATGCTTAATATTGCACTTAAACTTCACAATGTCCGACAGTCCGACATCTTAAACTTTAAGTCTAGGATACACTACAAAGATCTGAAGCCTAAGCTCTGATACCAACTATGATGACCCCACCTATCCCTAAGGCGAACCAAAGGGTTCGGCGGACCGCCTGCCCAACTCTCGTCCTGGCTCACTCACTTATCACGTCAAGAGCAAGTAAAGATGTGCCAATCAAACTTAACATATATATACAAATATTAACGAAGATATACAATCCTCAAGGTTAAGTATAAAAAGTTCAGGATCCAACCAACTACTAATACTATCACTATTACACAACAAAAGTTCTAGTCAGAAGTTTAGTCTTCCTCTAATCACTCATCATTGCTCTCAAACCCTGTAAGGAAAACAAATGTAATGGAATAAAAGGATGAGTTAAAAATCAGTGAGGTTCCCATACACACAATCAAGCAATTGAAAGAAGGACATTATTCATTTAAGAACAATCAATCGAGAAAACATTCACAATATAAAAACAATGAGAACACACTCATTAAAAGTATTTATGCTCACGTGGAACCATTCATTCATTCATTCGCCAACCATTTTCCTTATCCCTCCAATATTAGAAAACATTTTTGCAAGAGAAAACTCTCTCAGTGATCTTGACATTCATTCATTGATTTCATTTCCCGCCACTAGCCAATTCACTGGCCAGTTCTCTACCAACCTTCGTGGTCATACTCAAGTGTACCAAACACTATCCCAGGGTCACCAGTCACCCGACCGAGTCCATTTCTGGCTTGAGTCGACTGGCAACGATGGGCAAGGGCCCAATTCAGCCAATGCAGTACCATACAGCCCACATAGCTTACATTCATGCACAAGTAATGCTCAACCAATTAATCATTTGAAAATTCACTCTCACTTAGGTTAAGTGCGATAACTCGACCATTGAAAATCCATTTAACAGGCATTGGAAGGCATTTAACACTCAATCGAATATTCACAACAAGTACACAATCATTTAATACACACATGCAAGAAACACTTACCCTAAACAAGTCACGTTTTATTAAAATTCAGTTCAAGGCCGATACCTTGGCCACTCTCGAAATCTGCAGTCAAATATTGTCCACAAAGAGCCAATCATACACGAGTGCAAGCTGCATAACTTATATTTCTATATCAAAGGAAAAAGGCATGAAAAGTATAGTAAGTCATATAGGCAAGGTGCACGCATAATTTGTAAAAGAAAATGATAAAAAATGATTAAGTTCAAAGCCAATATGTGCAACTAAAAATCATATTTTGAATACTTGTTTAGAATGTTAGAAATCAGGTTTAGAACACTTGAGAAGTACATGTTAAGTCGGACCACGGAAACGGAAAACAAAAGAAAGGCAACGAGAAACAATGAAGATGGCAGCTTCGCCATCCTTTGGTGTTTTGATCACAACTGAAGCTACAGTTATCGGATTGAGGCAAATTTATGGTGTTTCGAAGCTAAGACATAGACCTACATTTCCTATGAAGACATCGACACCTAGTTCTAGCATTTTCAGGGTAGAAAATGGGCGGCAAGAAGCACAGGAAAAGCAAGTCAGGAAAATTAGAGTTTTGCGCAGTCAGGAGTGCTCTGGCCAAATCATAAACTAAAATGATCCAATTGATCTGAAATTTGCAGGTAGAAAGTTAACTCAAATCCCTATAACTTTCATGTTTTGTCCAAAAGCTGATTTAGTCTAAAACATGGAGAAATTTGTAGCCCAAGTTGATTCCAAAAACAGGGCAGAACTGAAATTTACCACCAAATATTGGAAATGCAATTTCAACTATAAAAAGTAATAAACATGCCACTAGTCACTTCACATATTCCATTTCCAGGCTCAATAACAACATTTGCTAGTTAAACATCAATAATCAAAGTTGAAAAATACAAACCCTAGCTGAAATTTTCACTACACCACCAAAAACTAGAAAATTATCCATCATATGCCAAGATTACAAGCTTCTATACCATATTTAGCTAGATTAAGAAAGATAAAAGGGAATTCTAGACTTATACTTTACAAAACCTTCTTGAAAGTGAGGAACCAAACAATTTCTCCTGAAACTTTCACTACACCAAGCTTCTTCAGTACCAAGATGAAGGTTTAATCAGTTTAGTTTTTCGATTCAACTCAAATAAGACAAGATTCAAGGTAGGAATTGAAGCTCTCTACTCTCTTTTTTTTCTCTCCAAACTCATGGCCAACCAAGTAAGAAATGAAGCCAATTTGGTCCAAGAGAAAGATAAAGAGAAAGAAAGTTATCTTAATCGACCAACCCTCGGATCTTTGACACTTGTCAAAGCCAAGTTTTCTCTCTTTTTTTTCTTTTCTTTTCCTTAGTCAATAATGGTGGCTGACTTAAGGGTTAATTTAAGGTTAATTAGCTAAAATAAAAACAAGAGGATTAGGGTAAGAAAGTATTGGTCAAGTGGTGTACTCAATCGATAACAAACGGTGCACGTCGGTTCAAGACCATTTTTCTTAACTCTCTTGTACTTATATTTTAACTTATGATTCACTAACTTATTAATAGAACTTCTAATCACACACTTTCTCTTATCTAAAACTCACTCTTAACCACCAAATTTAGTACACACACCTCACCAATTAATCACACTTTCAAAATGCGCAAAAACCCTATTTTACCCTAAGTATAAAACTAAGAGTAAAACTATTAATTCTATTATTTATTATAACTACTGAGGGAGTAAAGATATTATAAAGTAATTTATTCAAAATAAAAGGAAATTTAAAGAAAATATGAAGCATTTTGCAAGTCCTCACGAACGGACTTTCCACATTACCCACCCTAAATATTGGGACAATTAGAAGAAGGTTCTTCAAGAGGAATTCAAATAAGAAAAAGGGCAACAAGAGGGAGTTCCTCAAGAAAGCCAAAAAGTGGCTCCTCGCTTGGCTTGTAGATACTGTGAAAAGACAAATCATACTGAGGATGAATGTTGGGTAAAAGGGCGAAAGTGTTTGATTTGTCGAAGTAGTGAAAGTCCCAGCAAGGGTATATGCCTTAGACAAGCAACAGGCTACAGAGTCATCTGAGGTGATAGAAGGTAAAAATTTCGAGGGCGAAATTTTCTTAAGAGGGAGAGAGTGTAAGGACCCGAAAATTCCTTTAGAATTTCCTCTTATTTTTGAAAAAATAATTTATATGTCCTTCTATATTTCTTTACTTTGACTATTTAACTATTTACTAGCCCTAAATTTCATGGTGATTTCATTAGTTGAGTTAAGAGTTTTACTTTTATTTTTAAAGTTAGAGTAAGTTAGGGTTTAAGCGCATTTTGATAGTGTGATCGATTGGTGAGGTGTGTGCACTAAATTTGGTGGATAAGAGTGAGTATTAGGTAAGAGGAAGTGTATGATTAGAAGTGCTAATAACAAGTTAGTGAATCATAAATTAAAACAAAAGTACAAGGGAGTTAAGGGAAATAGGCTTGAACCGATGTGCGCCGTTTGTTACCGGTTGAGTACACCGCTTGACCAATACTTTCTTACCATAATCTCCTTATTTTTATTTCATTTAATTTCCCCTAAATTAAGCCTTAAGTCAGCCACCATTATTGACTAAGGAAAAGGAAAAGAAAGACAAAATAGTTGGGTGACACTTGTCAACCATTAAACCAAATGTTGACCAAGATTAGTCTTTGTATTTATCTTGAAAAAATTGAAGAAAAACCATCACTTTCTTGCTCCATGAAGGCCGAACCTTAGAGAGGAAAGGAAGAGAGAAAAACTTCCAAATTCCATCTTGATTTGTGAAAAATTCAAACAGTACCCCTAATTCATACCGATTAATCTTGATTTTAGCTTGGAGGGAAGCTTTTGGTGGAGTTACTTGGGGAAGAAAGCTCTTGATTGCTTGTTATCTTGGGGTTTTGGGGTAAAATTTCTAAAAAAATCTCTTTTTACTTGTTTTTCGAGATTTATGCAAGACATGTTATGATTGAAGTTGAAGGAAACATGTTTATGGTAATTTCATGGTTTTGCTAGGGTTTGGTGAAGTTGTTGCTAGGGTTTGGTTAAATTCCAGCTTAGGTATATGTTGGTTATAGCTAGTTTTATGCTTAAAATAAGTAATCTATGTATCCTATATCTTGTGAACTTGATTGGGACTATCTTATGGTGAAAGTGTAGCCTTGAAATGGCTGGAAAAATTGGTAAACACAAAGGAAGTGCTGCTGAAATTTTTCCATAGGGGACTCTTAGCAGTCTTGGGAAATCTGTCATATTTTGGTGTAGAAAAATCCAAATTGAGTTTTGCTTATTGTGTTTAAAACTAAATTTGAGAGTAATTTCTACCGTGAAAATTTTAGAATTTTTCTGAATTCCTATGAATATCTGTGATTTTCCAAAGTTGACTGAATTTCTATTCTTGTTCTGTCTTTCTACTGGATAAAGTAGCCACTTGAGATTGGATTTTGACTGATTTGTGAACAAAATCTTGCAAAGGTGTCTTCTGAGAAATTGTAAATCTTTGAATCTATTTTCGAACGGTATAAAGTTTATAAATTTTGGACTTAAGAAGCTTGAGATATGATTTTTCAAATAGCATCGCGCAAAACTGGAAAAATTCTGTTTTCCTAAAACTGTCCTTACTTTCATTTTCAACTTTAAGTTGGAGTTGTTAGACCATTTTGAGCTTGGTTTATGATTGGAATGAGGAAATTCTTGGTTACTCATATCCATTGGATCTAAATGTTTTCTTTTCACTCCAAACTATATTTGCATCTTTGTACTAATAGTTACTCAAATTTTCTTTGGTTCACCTAAATTTTGGATGGTTGAACTATAACATTTTCTCTTGGTTATTCTTAGGGTTTGTCGGTGATCAAGAGCATAATCCAGAAGGAAACTTTTGACGTAATTTTGCTTAAACTGGCGAGTGTTCTTTGCATGTTGTGCTGCCATTGACTATATGTATTGTTGTGAATGTTTGCTTGAATGTTAAATGTTTTTCAATGATTGTTAAATGAATTTTCGATAGGCGAGTGTGTAGTTTATCACACTCGACTTAAGTGAACGTGAAATTTTCAATGATTAAATGATTGAATGCTACTTGTGCATGAATGTAAGCCTTTTGGCTGAATTGGGCCCTTGCCCTTTGTTGCCTGTCGACTCGAGCCAGAAGCAGACTCGGTCGGGCGGCTGGTGACCCTGAGACAATGTTTGGTATACTCGAGTATTACCACGAAGTCTGGTGGAGAACTAGCCAGTGAATTCAATGCAATGATATTAATGAATGAATGACAAGATCACTGAAGGAGTTTTCACTTGCAAACGTTTTCTAATGTCGGAGAGATAAGGAAAATGGTTGGCGAATGAATGAATGAATGACATCAATGAATGGCTCCAAGTGAGCACGTATCTTTCCAATGATTGAGTGTTTATTTCTTGAATGATTGGATATTACTGTGCAAAGTATGCAAATTGTTAAATGTAATGTTTCCTTGGTTTTCCTACCTGATTGCTTGTTTAGGAACTTCACTGGACTTTTAACTTATTCTTTTAGTGTGTGTAACCCTCTTGTACTTATACATTTTGGTTGATAGGATATATTTTGACATTTGATGTTGTATCATACGTTTGACTTTTGGGTTTGTAAATAAGTTTACATTTTGGTTGAATTGTAGAACATAAATGTTATTTTAGAGGCCTGACAGATTAATCTTGAGAGTTGAGTGAGTGAGTGAGTCCTAGCGAGAGTTGGGCAGGCAGTCCACCAAACCCTTGGGTATGCCCTAGGGGGAGGTGGGGTCGTCACAGCAATGATACTAAATTCTTAAGAAAAACATTCGAATAGTTCCTTACCACTGACAGATCCTCAACCTTCACCTTGTCTTCCAAAGTGTTAATTAAATAGACAAGATAACCTTATACCCTTTTACTCAACGGTTTTCGAACTTGGATCCTTGAAATAAGGGTAGAGGAAGCCAATCTATCCTTCACATCCAACCTAGGGTTGCTTCCCCAAGTATACAAAATTCAACTACTTTAGTTCTACAATTCAACTAGGCATGATATCTGGCTATACAATCCATACCTAAGATGACATCATAACCTTGAATGGGTAGGGTTACAAGGTCTACCAAAAGTTTTCTCTCCCCGATCCGTATCTCAGAATTTTTATAAATAATATCAGTCAACAAGCAATGTTGTCCGTGAGTGATCTAACTTCTAAATAGTGTGATAACTTTTCAGGTTTCAAATCAATTCCATACATAAAATCAGGAGTCACAAATGAATGAGTAGAATCAGAATCAATCAAAATTCTAGCCAAGTGATGGAATACAGGGATCGTACTTTCAATCACTTCAGAGGATTCCTGTGAGGACCTAAAAATTTATTTTCATATCTTTTATTTTAACCTATTTGTCTTGAATTCATGGTTGAACAATGATTTTTGTATCCTATTGTTTCAACTTGTTGCATGTCGAGTTTTATGGTGCATTATACTATGTGACCAACTAGTGAGATGAGTGCAATAAATTTGGTGGACAAGAAGGAGTCTTGTGCAAAAGGGATTATGTGCCAAGAGGTGTTAAGAGTTAATTGGAGAAAAAAAATATATATTTGGACGCATTAGAGACAATTAGATAGACTTGAATTGGATGCTTGCCGTTTGTCACTCATCTAACCAATCTTGACCAAGACTAAGCTTCATACTTATCACAAACCAAGCTATTATTTCAACACCATTTCTTCTTCTTCTTTTTTTAGCTTGGGTGAATTTTAGGGAGAGAAAAAGGGAGAGAAAAATACAAATTTTAACCTTGATTCCTTGTCTAATTAGTGAACAAACAAGAGAGAAAACCTAATTTACTCCATCAATCTTTGAGTCAAGCTTGGAAGGAAGCTCTTGGAGGAGTTCTTGGATGAAGGAAACTTTGAACATATCTTGCTTTGCTTTACATTCTAGGTTTTTGAGGTAAGGAGGTAAAAGTTGCTAGGAAACCTATCTTACTTCCCTTATATTTGAGTTTATTTGATGTATGATATTATAGAAGTTAAAGGAAGGACTTTTATGATTTTATGAAGGATTTCATGTTTTTTTCAAGTGATGTAGTAAATTTCCAGCTTTGGCGCATCAAAAATATAGCCTAGTTTAGAGTTTATCTATGGGAAATTTTGATGGATTCCTTTGTTAAGAATATGTGCCATACACCTCATGACATGTCAGCTTTGATCGATAGGGTATTTGCTATGGAAATAGGATTGAAAGTTGGAGGTTTAAATAGAGAAACTTGCGGATAAGTTGCTGCCAATTCTTCTTTGGTTGGCCGAGAGAGAGAGAGAGAGAGTTTGAGTTGCAAGTTTAGGGTGATTGTGACGTACTTTTGCTCAGGATACTTGATAATACTTTGATCTTGACATATATGTTGGTTTTGTGCCAAAACAAAGAGGATTAAGAGGAGGAAAATGATTTTTCTCCAAACCGTTTTATTGCTCGAATATATGTGAAGAGTTTTCTTGTCCCGTTTTCTTCAAAATTCTTGACTATAATTGATGTATTTGTGCTCCATATTATCCATGAAACATAGTTTTAGCATGCACGTGATTTTTCCCCTTGATTTGAACTAGAAAACTTTGTAATTTTGGAAGCTACATTGGGATAAAACCTACAAATTGATGTGTCTTCTAAGTGAAGTTTCGAAGCTCAAATTTTCTCATTTATATTGGTTTAGAGTTGATGGACTCTTGATGTACTATATGATCACAAGATTTGAGAGTGTTCAGGAGGAAGAACTAGGGTTTGAAGTGGAAAAATCGTGATATAGTGGTAAGTGTTCCAACTGCATGTTAGGACCAAGGTTAACTCCAATTAAAATGATCAATAATTATAGTTTGGATTTAATGTATCTAATAGGATGTGAACTTTTAATATGTAGAGACTTAAGGGTAATTTTTATTTCTATGATAGGC
This sequence comes from Coffea eugenioides, assembly GCF_003713205.1. Classification (NCBI taxonomy): domain Eukaryota; kingdom Viridiplantae; phylum Streptophyta; class Magnoliopsida; order Gentianales; family Rubiaceae; genus Coffea; species Coffea eugenioides. The sequence continues at coordinate 58,507,170 of NC_040036.1, forward strand.
TGAAACAGGAATCCAAAAAATAATATAAAAATTATTTATAAATAGAGTTATGGCTCCCTGAGTCACACGTATTATTACTGTCATATTTTTTAGTACCATAAAATAGGTCTTTCTGATATCTCATCATTAGGAAAGATATCAGAGAGAAACTAAAAGGCTCTCTTAAAAGATCAGCAAATACGTGTTGACTTGGAAGGTTGCTCTAAAATCTCCAAGGATTTAAGTACAACTTAGTCAACATGAATTTAAATACGCTTCTGCAATTTTACTATTAATTTATATCTCAATAATTAGCATAAAATTTTTGGATTTAATACATAATGGTTTTCATCAAAAGTTAATATAAACAACCATCAATTTTCTGTTCAGTTGCGAATGATCTTGTAAATATTACTATCAATATTAATAATATTCCTATGTTGAATGGCACAATGTTTAACTCCTGGAAAGAAAATTTCTGGATAGTTCTTGGAGTAATGAATCTCAACCTTGCTTTTTGGATTGATTCTCCTCCACCTCTTACAGATCAGAGTACCTCTAATGAAAAGATAGATAAGAAAAGGTAGAAAAAATCAAATTACTTGTATCTAATGATCATTAAAAAGGTCATTTTAGAAGCATTCAGAGGAACAATGTCATAAACGACAGCTACAACAAAGACATTCTTTCAGGGCATTAAAAAAAGGTTTGTCAAGAACGAAAAGACTAACATAAGAATGCTCTTGACATGCCTGATAGCAATGAAATATAATGGTAAAGGTAATATTAGAGAGTATATCATGGAGATGCCTTATCTTACTTTTAAGTTAAATGCACTTAAATTAGTACCCTCTGAAGAGTTACCAATACATTTGATTTTGAGATCTTTTCCTACACAGTTTAGCCATTTTAAGGTAAGTTACAACTATCACAAAGAGAAATCATCTCACACTGTGAAGAGGAGGAGAAAAAGTTGAAACAAAATCAGATAGAGAGTGCTCATCTAATTTCAACCACCAATAATAAAGGTAAGGGATATAAAAGAAAGAAAGATAAAGAAATTGTAGGTACGACACCTGTGAGGACTCACAAAATTCTTCTTATTTTCTTAAAATATCCTTTTATTTTGATTAAATTACTTTATCATATCTTTACTACACATATACTCCCTCAATAGTTATAATAAATCATAGAATCAAGGATTGTACCTTTAGTTTTATAGTTAGCGTAAATTAGGATTTTTGTGTATTTTGGCCGTGTGATCACTTGATGAGCTGTACGTACTAAATTTGGTGGATAAGAATGAGTATTAAGTAAGAAAAAGTATATGATTAGAAGTGATAATAATAAGCTAGTGAACCATAAGTAAAAACACAAGTACGTGCAAGTTAAGGAAAAGCGGCTCAAACCGACGTGCACCGTTTGCTACCGAGTGAGTACACCACTTGAACATTACTTTATTACCTTAATCACCTTGCTTTTATTTCAGTTAATCACCCCTAAAATATCCTATAAAGAAGCCACCATTTTTGACCAAAGGAAAGGAAAAAAACAAAGAAGGGAAATCTTGGCTTGACAAGTGTCAAGGATCCAACTAAATTCTTATCTTTCTTTTGGCTTCATTTCTTCTCCATTTCCTTCACCTTGGCCGAAATTCTAGGGAAAGAAAAGAGAGAAAAACTTCCAAAAATTCCATCTTGATAGCTTGCTTGATTCTTGAGAAAAGTAAAGTGAAACTTGAATCCACTCCGATTAATCTTTGGGAAAGCTTGGAGGTGAGCTTAGTTCAACTTTTGGGAGGAAGAAAGTCCTTGTATCACAACTTATTTTGGGGGTTTTGAGGTATTATACTAGAAACCTCTATTTTTCCTTTTTATTTTGCAATTGAAGCAATACATGGCTTGATAGTGATGGATTTTATTTCATGGTCTTGCTTATTAGCTTATAATTTTCAGTTAGGGTTTGTAATTTTCAATTGTGATTAAGGTTGTTTATTTAGTATATGATGTTTATGAGCTTGGATAGGGACTTGGGGTAATAATTAAAGGCATGAGTGTTAGTTTTAAGCATTGAAACATCAAATTTCCAGCATTAATGATGAATCTGCCCTGTTTCTGACCTGCATATTCGTCCATGTTAGAAGCCGAATCAGGTCTAGGTCAAAATATGAAAGTTGTAGGGAATGGATTTAACTATCTTCCTGTAAATTTTCAGATCAATCGAAGCACTGTATCATGTGAAATGACTAAAATACCCCTGACTACCAAAAGCCCTATTTCACAGGCAGCTTTCTGTTTTCTCTGATATTACACATTTTGACCCTGAAACTACACGAACTGGGTGTTGATGTCTTCATATAAAATGTAGGTCTATGTCTTAGCTTCGAAACACCCTAAAATTTACCCCAATCCAATAAGCGTAGCTTCAAATGTGGCCTAAACGCTGGAAGATATCAAACCTGCTACTTAGCCATTCGTCTTAAAACTGGTTTCCAACTTTGATTTTTATGGTTGTATTGCTAGAATTGCCTTGTATTTGGATGACATTGAGCCTATTTGAAGGGCTATTGTGTTAAGATTGCTTATGTGTGAATTTGGGCTGAGTTGAGGAAAAAATGAAGCCATAAATGGCTGAAAAATAGCAAAATACAAAGGGCATGCTGCCCAAATTTCTATTACTTGCTTTTATGAATATTAGTGAAATGTAAGGTTTGAGTTTAGGGTTAGTTGGATCTTAAGTTACTTATGTATCCTTGAATGCATTTAAATATTAGTATATGAGTTGTTTTGACCAAGATTTGGTATCAACTAATATGAAAAGTATTAGTTTTCTCTTGAAAACTTTGAATTACCTTTGCTCACTTCAATTTGGGATTGGTTATTATGAGGCCCCAGTCAGTTCTTAAGTTTGATATTAGGTTATATTCATTATTTGTGCGGTAACATTAGGTTTTGGGACTAATTCGAAAACCCTAAGTTGGGGTTAGTATTGAAACCCTAGTTTTGTATTAAACATAAGTTTGAGTGGTGGTTAAAGTTAGTTATGCTAGTGTGTGTTTTAGTGCGGGTAAGTATAGGATTTGATCCATTTCAGATAGGTTAAGTGAGTTTAAAAGTAGGAACACCCTAAACTAGAAAAGTTTCTAGTGATATGATTTGTTAGAATTCTAAGTTGGGTTTAAAACCCTTAATACTACCCATGACAAAAAAGTTGTTGTTTAATTGCTTTTATGTGGGATTAAGTATGATTAAGTATAGGTGATTAAGATAGGAAGGTGATTAGTGAAGCAATTAAGTGTGATTATATGTTTTGGACTAGATTAAGTTATAATCTATGGAGTTAATTGAAAGCTTTTCAAATGTTTGTGGGCAAGGGTGTAAGGAAGAGAAAGTGTTGTTGTAGGGGCTAAGAGGCAATTGTGGAACTTTTATGTGATTGGTGGTCTGAGAAAATATCTCCCAAAGCTTTGACTAACATGTTGTCATATGATTTATAAGAGAAACAAGAGAAATAAAACAAAACAAAACAAAAGAGAAAGAGAGTGTGAGAGGCCGAGAGAGAGAGAGCAAGAGAGAAAGGAAAATCCTTCAAAGTTCTTCTTCATCTAGCTTCCATCTTGATTTTGGAGTCTAAGGGAAACAACTTGGGCCTTGGTTGTGGTAGCTTTCTTCATTTACAAAGCTTTCTTGAAGGTAAGACATCTTTCTTGGAAGTTAAATTTTGGGGGTTTTAATCTTGAAGTTATAAAAGTGAAGTTTTGTTGTAATTATGAATTTGTATGGTTTATGTGGTGATTATTGAGTAGTTTAATGGTTAATTTTAGTGATTTATTGCTGCTGGAATTTCGGTCAAGATAAGAAAGAATTAGGGTTTCTTGCTAGACATCCTAGTTAGCTCTAATCTTGTGCTATTGAACTTGTAGTGGTTGTGTTTGATGTTTGGCTTCATTGGTTTGGTGAGTGAATGGTAAAAAACTGATTTGGAGCATGAAACCCTAGGTTTCCTTAAGTTAGTTCCGCTTGGCTAATGTTTAGTTTGTTAGGGTTTGGTTAGTAAGTTGTTAGATTAAGTTTGGTAATGCAAATGAAGTTAGTTTAAGGATCATGGTTAGTTTTGGCAATTTTGTAGTGGCTTAGAGGGAAAACTTCGGACCATTTGTAGGTCATTTAGAAGTTAGTATATGTATGTTTATTTGGTATGAAAGTAGTTAGAAAACTTGCATGAGAACCATGAAAACGAACCATGCGTTTGCTTTGCGCGGAATCGTTCAAAACCCAAACAGGGCAGCCCAGAACCTGAACTTAAGCTCCATTTTTCTTGCGGCTGCGTGCTGATTCAGAAGTTTCTCAAAACATGAAAGTTGTATCCTCTTAAGTCCTATATATGCCTACAAAATTTCAGGTCAAACGGATCAGTGTAGCCCGAGTTATAGCCAAAACACTTGCACCTGTTTTGTACACTGGATTGGGTTACGTTTTGAATTTTGCTTCTGACCATGTTTTGTCTGTTTTGATAGCGTGTGAACTGGGTGTTGATCCCTTCATAAGAAATATAGATCTTGGTCTTAGCTTCAAAACGGTATAAAGTTCATCCAAATCCGAGTTCCGTAGCTTCAGTTATGACCAAAACAAGACCGGTTGTCAGAACTGCCTTCGAATTTGGACAGTTCTGATAGGAACTTTGAACCTCTTTTTTCCCATGCTCTGTATTGATTCAGCTTTTGATCCAAACATCAAAGTTACAGCCTTATGAATGAACTTTCTAATGCCTCTGGAATTTCTTGATTTCGATTTCTGAGTCGTGAGTTACGATCTTTCAAACAGGGCCTGTTTGGTAACCCGAAATGAAATGGCTGGAACTATTTTATGCATTTTTGACCAGTATCTATTGAGATCTGGGTTGAGATGTCTAAATAAAAGTTTAGCCCTTCCTTGTAGCTTCGAAACGGCATCTCAGCCACCTTGATCCGACATTCCTAGCCTAACTTTTGATCAAAACGGTTTGGGATGGCAAATCTGGTCGTTTCCGTTTCCGTTTCCGTGTCCGTCTCCATTTCCGTGTGTCGTTTCCGCACTTGCATGTGCCAATTTTGCCGTTTTACTTGAGTTATGCATGTTAGTGGACATTTGTGATATATTGTGATACAATCTTCTATTTCAGACGGTGACGGGCTAGGCGGAGCCGGTGGGGCCTACTACTAGCTACTCTACGTGACATAAATTGAACACCTTTTGATATCTTTGTTTTGAAGTAAGTATTCAGGACATTCTTATGTGTTAGTTGCTTATGTGTTATGATTTGTATGAAAAAGGTACCTAGGCGAGGGTGTACTTTATCGCACTCGACCTAAACCCTAATTTGCACACGTATTTGTACATGGCATATGTATATGAACTATTTTGAAACTAGAACCCTAGAGCTTGTAGCTCAGGGTGACTTTTGGGTGATTTTGTGAAATTTGTGAGTTTGAGGTCAACCTCAAGACCTAGATGGACTATTCGGGCCTGTCAGGGCTTGGTCGAAGTCAGTCCAACCTAGTCTGAGGTCACCAAGTTTGTGAATCCAGTTCACCGAGAATGTGAACCAAGTTTGTAGGTTCAAGTGGTGAACCAAGTTTGTGAACCGAGCTTGTGAACCAAGCTCAATTTCGTTCGCTCGAGCAAGTTTGTGAGGTGACTGGCCAGTGGGGGTGATAAGGTGTTAGGTGGGTGTACAAGTGGAGTTCTACGGACCTTGTTTATGGTCGACGGAGTGTCGGCAGGAGGTCACGCATGGCAAACGACTTGGTTTTGGAGCCAACCTGTATCCTTCCTTTGTATTGTTACTTTTGCACTTGACTTGACACTTTTGTGAAATAGTTGTTTATCTAAATGTGAAATTTATGATTTTACCCCTGTTACTTACTAAGCATATAGTTTACCCTGTTTCCTTTGTTTTCCTTAGCAGGGGACGACACGGGGAACGCCTGGGCACACTCACTAGTATAGTTAGGCCTGCTTGTAATAGTTGGACAATTAAGATGTATGTTTTTGTTTTGGTGGTTTGTATAAGGACCCTCCTTAGGGTCTACTTCCTGCTGGTTGTTATCACACTGTAGTATAGTGGTTTGACCAGATACTTTTGAAGATGTAAATAGAACTTTTGGCGATTGTATATATTATAAATAGTACTCTTTGGTTTATTATAGTTTTATTAGCTTTGTGTTTCGAGTCCTGGCGCGAGCTAGGCAGGCGTCCCGCCGATACCCTAGGGTTCGCCCTTGGAAGAAGCGGAGGCGTCATAGTTACTCTTAGGGTTTGTCGGTGATCAAGGGCATAATCTGGAAGGAAACTTTTGACGTTATTTTTCTTAAATTGGTGAGTGTTCTTTGTAGGTTATGCTTCAAATGACTATGTGGATTGTTGTGAATTTTTGATTAAATGTTAAATGTTTTCAATGATTGCTAAATTGAATTTTTGATAGGCGAGTATGTATTTTATCGTACTCGACCTAAATGAACGTAAAATTTTCAATGATTAAATGATTAAATGCTACTTGTGCATGAATGTAAATCTTTTGGCTGAACTGGACCCTTACCCTTCGTTGCCAGTTGACTCGAGCCAGAAGCGAACTCGGTCAGGCGATTGGTGACCTTGAGATAATGTTTGGAATACTCGAGTATGACCACGAAGATTGGTGGAGACTGGCCAGTGAATTAGCTAGTGGCGGGAAATGAAATGAATGAATGAATGTCAAAAACATTGGAAGAGTTTTCACTTGCAAATGTTTTCTAATGTTGGAGGAATAAGGAAAATGGTTGGCGAACGAATGAACGAATGGCTCTACGTGAGCATGTATCCTTTTAATGAGTGGGTTATTATTGCTTTTATATGTTAAATATTTTTGGATTATTTTCTATTAAATGATTAATGTCCTGGATTTAATTGCTCGATTATGTGTATGGAAGCTCACTGGGCTTTTAGCTCATTCCTTTAGTTTTGTTTTCCTTACAGGAGATACGAGCGAGACGTGAGACTTGTACTGGCTAATTTAGTCTAGTTTTTTTTGGATTTTACAATTGTACTTGTGCTAGTGCTCGACTAGGATTGGTTGCATCTAGATTGTAAACACCTTGATATATTTGGGCGTGTATAAGCCTTGTAGCTGGATTTGAATATCAATGTATATGTTAAGATTGGAATCGTTGTTTTATTTCTTTTCTATGGTTGTAAGTTCTTTTCTTGAGTTAAACGTGAGTGAGTCCCAGTGAGAGCTGGGCAGGTGACTCGTTAAACCCTAGGGTATGCCCTAGGTGAAGGTGGGGTCGTCACAGGTGGTATCAAAGCTACTCGCGTGGTCTCTGCACGGGATGAGCTTGGGCCAAATGGTATTATGTGAATGAGTAAAGGCTTAAGTACTCTTCTAGAGCATAAGTTGTGAATCATGAATATGATAGGTATAAATCCTTTATTTTGATACTTGAGAAAAATTAGATATGTATGTCGGGTAGGAATTTCAAATGTGGTGATTTACTCTTGGGACCGGCCGGCTCGAGTTGTGAATTATCTTATTTCGGATTCTTGTACCCGAGTACTCAAGAGTTGAGGGTAATGCTAAGGACGTGAGATCTCCACCGTGGGGAACAAGAATGGGCTAATGTTTTGCGAGAGGAAGTGCAAGGGGTCAACGAACGTCTAGTTCGGGTAGTAAGAGAAGTGAGAGATCGGACGGAGAATATTTTAATCGAGTGTGGGATAATATCGGCTAGAGAGAAGTGGAATCAGTTGGGTTAGTGATGACCTAAGCTAGAAACATAAGACCTTGAGGTTGTAGGAAGTAAGTTAGGGTGGCTGGGACGGCATGTCTTGTTTTTCTTCTTGTTTTGTCACTATATTACCACTGTTTGTATTTTGCTCGTGACATGTCAATACTTATATGTATAGTACTTGCTGCACTTAATTTTGTTCAACTTGATATGTATCTTTGTGAACTTGATATGTTATAGATATTGTGACGGCCCCACCTCCCCCTAGAGCGTACCCTAGGGTTTAGCGGACCGTCTGCCCAACTCTCGCCAAGACTCACTCACTCGTATCTCCAGAAAAGAACTTACATCCATGAAAAATAACACCACATGTTCAAACTTAATATATACATTGATGCTCATATCCAACTACAAGGCTTATACACGCCCAAATACATTAACGCATTTACAATCCAAGTCTAATCAACCCTAGTCGGGTGCTAGTGCGAGTACAAGTCAAATTTTCAAAACTAGACTACTCTGTACAAGTCTCACGCCTCGCTCGTACCTCCTGCTAAAGAAAACAAATGGAATGGGGTAAGCTATATGCTTAGTGAATAATTGAAGGTAAAATGTAAAAAAATATTCAGATAAACATATAAATCCAAACATTTCACATCAATACAGAAATTTAACATCACAATGGTAGGATACAGGTGGCTCCAAAGCCAGTTCAATTCCCCGATCTTGAACACCTGTTGACACTCCGTCAACCAAAGTAGTCATGGTCTGTAGACTCCACTTAACTTTCTCCGTTCACCTTATCAACCACCGTTGGCCAGTCAACAGCACACAGCAGCTCGAACGAAACAAAATAACTTAACTTTCATCAAAGCTTTAACAAAGAACTAAATCTCAAGGTTAGCATGGAACTAATTTCGACCAAACCCCGGCTGTCTCGAATAGTTCGTCTACCCTTGGAACCGGGTTGGAACCAAGCCCTGAGATATCTGATCTCTCAATAGATGATATCTCTCAACAAAGTACACAACAAAGTACTTACCTCAAACAGCACACAGTAAAAGGGGTTCAATTCAAGTCATGTAATCACCCCCATCAGCACTCAGCAAAAGGGTGATATACAACATAAGGCATGTATTCTCACATATGAAATCAAAACAAAAGATGGGCTTAGGTCGAGTGAGATAAAGTACACCCTTGCCTAAGTACCCGTTTAACATATACAAAGCACTTTAACAATTTCACATCAATAAACAACCCAATTACTCACTTGACAAAGTTTGGCACGAAAAAAGAGACAATTCACTGAGCTTAACCGTCACCGTCAAAAGCCTCACAGTCTGTATTGACATATTATATACACACATAAGTGAAACGGCCATTCAATAGCAGTTTATAATTGAAACGATCGAAAACGGTCAAAAATCATCAAAAACGGTCAAAACGACATTAAGGCCAAAAAAATGTCGAAATCGGCCGAAACGGCCGAAATGATAACAAAATAACAAAAATAGTCCAAAACGGCAAAAACGGTTGAGAAATACACATGCGCGTGCGCGAAAATAAAAACGGTCGCGCGTCCGCACCCAAAGGCGTAAACGAACGTTTCACAGTTTTGACACCTTTTACAGTTTTAATTGTAACAGAAGCCGTGGTCCTCGGTTTAAGGTGTATGAGATACTGTTTCGAAGCTAAGACAAAGGGATACAACTTTGATGAAGACCACTTAGTCCAGTTCGTAGTGTATCCAGGTCAAAGTTTCAAATTACAGAACCAGAAGCTCACATTCGTGCTAGTTAACCGCACTATGCGTAACTGACAATAACTCAGGCTACTAAAGTCCGATTAAAGCATTTTTAGGGCCGTTGGAAAGCTAATACATGGCACTACAACTTCAATGTTTTGGCCAAATGCTAATTCAGTACAGATCAGGGTGAAAAAATGCGGTCAGATCGGTGAAATATCCAAACTGTCCATGAAGCTCTACCTATGACAGTCAGGGGTATTTTTGTCTTTTCACATGTTATAGTGATCTGATTGAGCTGAAATTTTATAGGTAACTATAAAATATTATTCCCTACAACTTTCATGTTTTATGCTAAGCCTAATTAGGCCTCCAACCCAGTCAAACAGAACCAGTCAGAACAGGGGAGGTGAAAAACTAAAATCTGGAATTTGGGGTTTCAAAGGGAAATCTCTTCATTTCTTGCTTAAATCACTACCACAACCTCTTATACAAGATTATAACCATCATATACCATCTACCCAACAAGAAATACAGTTGAAAACCTCAACCCTAACTCAAGAACATGCACCATATCCATCCAAACCATTGAAATAACTATCATTAACCAAAAATTTAAGGTGCTATACCAACTTAAGCAAGAGTAAAAGTAAGAAAATGGTAAACCAGAATTATAACCTTACTAAAGCTGTTTTCATGAGTAACCCTAACTTTCTCTTCCAAACTTTTACCAACACACAACTACCTAAGTACTCAAAGGAAGATTTAATCAGTTTAGTTTCTTGATTTTCATTCAAATGAAGCTAAACTCTAAGATACAAATGGAGTTTCTTCTCTCTTTTTGCTCCCTCAAGTTTCGGCCAAGAGGTATGAGAAATGAAAAAGAATGAAGGCTAAGGAAGGTTAAGAAGGTTGGTCTTAGGTTGGGTCAAAGATAGTTAGATGTTTGCCAAGTGTCACTCCAAGATCTTCCTCAAATTTTTTTCTTTTCCTTGGATTTTTGGGTCAAATATTTCGGCCCTCTTGATCAGCTTTAGAGCTGATATTTAAGCTCTAATATCAATGAGATTAACTTGATAAAAATGGTGGTCAAATGGTGGTTCAATCGGTAGTGAACGGTACCCGTCGGTTCGAGCTGATTTTCCTTAAATCGTGTATACTAGGGTTTTCACTTATAATTCACTAACTTATTATTATAACTTCTAATCACACACTTAATATCATCTAAAACTTACTCTTAATTACCAAATTTGATCCACTCTCCGTACCAGATAGTCACACTACGGATAGGCATAAAAATCTTAGTTTACCCTAACGATGAATGCAAAAGGGAAAACTCTTAATTCTATTCTTTATTCTAAACATTGGGAATGTAAATGAGTCATATAGCTATTTTAAGGGAATAAATTTCAAATAAAAAAGAATTTTAAGAAAATATGAGGGATTTTACAATTCTAGAGATTACAATTAGGGTTTCGATTCAAAATGAGAGATTTAAGAAAATCGGTTAGTCACAAGTAAACTAAGGTTTTTTATTAGACTTTAGGGTTTTTAGAATTTAGGGTTTCTCGTTTTTAAAACAAAACAATGTCTTAAATAAAAAAAAATCGCAATATCCTCTTGGAGACTAAACAACAATAGTATCCTAAAAGTTAGGGTATCACAAATATGCTAAGCATGTTTCCTTATCCTTGGTTTTATTGCTTAAAATTGTCTTTATCTTGCCGCTTTAGCCAATCTATTTTGTTTACGTACTATATCATCTTTTGAAAAAAAAAAAAAGAAAAGGGTATGGAGGGGAGACGTAGTCGTAGATGTGGAACTAGTTGTGGCCGTGGGGCTAGGCAATCACAAGAACCAAGGAATGAAAGAGAAATAGCAGCTGAGCAAGATCGTGGACCAAGGGTCGAAGCAGGGGATCAAGTAGCAACGGCAATACAACAAATGGCTAATATTTTAAGGCAATTGGTGGAGCAACAAGGCCGAGCTCCTGTGAATCAGCCTAGGAACCCTGAGATAGGAAAGGACAAGGCCTTTTCTCCACCGAAATTTCTTGGAGGGTCTGACCCAGAAGTAGCTGAAAACTGGTTGGAGGCAATGATAAATATTTTTGTAGCCTTGAATTATACAGAGGAAAGACAGGTGGCTTTTGCTGTCTTTCAATTTGAAGGACCGGCTAGGGCATGGTGGAATGTTATTAGCTCAAAATGGGAAAGAGAACAGACTCCATGGACGTGGGTAAACTTTATAAGGAAATCTAATGAGAAATACCTCCCACCTTTGGTCCAAGAAAAGAGAGAGGATGAGTTTGTAAGGCCCAAAAATAACCTAAGAGGAGGGGTGAATTAGGTTGATTAAAATCTTAATCAAATTTATGCACTTTTTCTTTAATAAAAATTTACCTTCTTTTCTAGTAATGATCAACCAAGTAGATTAGAAGAAGAGAGCAAAGATGATTAGAAAAACAAGTATAGATAAGCAATGAGAATTTTATTAAACAAAAAGAATAAGATAGAATATCAAACCGATTGTCTACCAAGCTTTTCTCAAACTTGAAGACCAATCACTAGGTTGAGCAACTTCACTTTGATGAAAGATGATCAATTAGATGTACAATGGAGGGAGCACTTCCTCCTTGCCCTAAGCCTCACTTAGTCAAGCTAAAAAGTTTTACAATCACTCAGATAACCCTCAACAAAGCTACACTAATGAAACTTTCAACCACAAGAGAAATGCTTCACAAGAAATTCACACCACTTGGAGAACAAATCTAGCTTTGGAGACTATTTTCTAGCTAAAATATCTCTTGAGATCTTGTAAACAAAGTGTGCAAAAGCCCCTTCTTGGTTCAGAACAGTTTGTATTTGAAGAGGACCAAAAATGGGCTTCATTAATGCTTCCAACGGATAGAAGGCAGATGAAGAGTCAGCTAGCCGTTGGGGCTGTCGGACGTCCGACGACCAAATCATCGTCCGAACCTATCGTCCGAAAACAGCCAAGTTGTAGTTCGGACGTCCGATGCGTTTTTATCGTCCGACAGCATCAGCGTCCGATCATCGTCAGAGAGTTGGCAAGTCTTCTTGGAATTTTTCGGACGTCCGATGCGGTTGATGTGCGTCCGAGGCGTGCGTCCGATCCTTCCGGACGTCCGATGCTTCCTTATGAGCGTCCGACAGAGCTTCCTTCTTGATGTTATTTATCCTTTCGGACGTCCAACAGATTCCTTCGGACGTCCGACATGAGTGACCTGTTTTTGCTTCTTCTTTTGGTTGATTTTCATTTCTTGACATATTCGTACCTGATTCTTTGATAGGCAAAAAAACACTTATATTTGAAGAGAGTTAGATAAACATTTCAAAGTACTTTGTGATCATCAAAACCAAGAATAACATTCTCCCCCTTTTTGATGATGACAAAACAATGGTTTGAAATGAGATTTGATGATTGCAATATAAGCTCCCCCTTTCTCAATTGACAAAAACTCCCCCTCACTTAGTGGATCATAGAGCAAAAAGTTGAAAAACTCCCCCTCACTTGGCTACCCAACCGAATTAATCAATTATCCAAAAACATAACAATTAAGCAGCCAACATCTAACATTTTACCAATTCAATCCATCAGCCAATTCAATTTCAATTAAATCATCAATCAATCCAATCCAGTCCTCTCCCCCTTTTTGTCATCACAAAAGGCCAATCAATCACATATATCACAGAGAATCAATAACAAAAACATTCATCACATCCACACATTCATCATTCAAAATACTTAAACATCCATCCACATATCCATAACCATTACAGCCATAATCATCCATCAAAAAGTACTTAAACGAACATAACATAAACATAAGCATTACATCTACATATCCATTGTTGAACACTAGAAACACATGAAATAGTCAAACAAAATGCAAATGACCCTATGTGATCCTAAATGGTGAACTAGGTGGATCCAGGTGTCCTTCGAGAGAGCTGATATTGGGAGAGGTCCTCCTCTTCAGTTTCTTCATCATCTTCAGCAGCTTCTTCAACTTGTGCCTTGCCTTTATCTGATGTGGAAGGGCCATGAGGAGTCACGGGAGTTGATGAGCTCGGGTCTGGAATTGATGAACTTGGATCAGTGGGGTGTGGCTCTTTGCCATGGGAAACTTCCTCAACCACAGGTGGGGGAAAAAGAAGGTTCTTTTTGTCTAGGTAGGCTGTTTGTTGCTCAGAGGACATGGTGAGCATTAGACCATGTTCCAGAAGAAGAACATGTTGTTTGAGTTCACGAAGGAGCTCAATCACTTCATCATTGGAGGAGGAAGATGCCTTAGTGGCAGACTTTCTGGGATGAATGGGAGTGAGTGCAACAGATGAAGGATCATGTGCAGCCTTAGACATATGTTCACTAGATGATGCCCCCTTATAAGCCCATAAATTATCCTTAAAGACAAGATTTTTCCTTTCAAAATATCCTTTGGTAAAGGCATAAGAAGATGCTTCTTTGGGACAAACACCTAGAATTGGTACTTTGTAAAACTCAAAAATCTTTTGAAGAAATTTTCCATAAGATAATTTTTTGCGAGAATCAGTGGCATAGCGAAGTAAAAACTTGCACATGACAAAACCAAAATCAATACGAATCTTTTCTCGAAAACAGTAAAAGAGATACAACTCCATTTTGTTTGCATCTGTTCTATGGCCATCAGTAGGCACAAGCAGGTTTGAAATGATTGAAAAGGCAATTAGATTCACAGGGGCAAGATCATTCAGTTTAGCATCAGCAGGGGAAGAAAAACTTCTTTTAAAATAAGTCAACATCTTAGCCCCATCAAAATGATTATCAGCAGTAGGGTGCTCTTCATAGGAAAAGAAATTTGTAATTTTACTCTTGCATCCACGTTCAATAGTGGTATTTAAGATGGCATTCACAGTTTCAGGATCAAAAACTAAGTCTACCCCATTTACCCTGGACATGATTTCAGTGTGATCAGTGCCTTTCCTAAGAGTTACAAAGAATTGATACAGCATTTCAGAGTAATAAACATTGGGCATAGAAATGAGATGTGACCATTTCTGGAAAGAAAACAGACTCAGAATGGATTCTAAACCTATTTGGCGAATTCAGAAGAATTGACAGTGCGTTGAGGGATGACACCTTTCTGGGATATCCAGGAGTGTTTGTCTTTTGCAGCATCATCAAAGAATGTAGGGACTGTGATTGATTTTGGAGGCGGTTGAGATGAGGTTCCCTGTCCAGATTCAGGCTGAGGAGTGGGTTGTGGTGTAGGCTGTGACATTTGACCCTTTACAGCTCCCCTCTTGAAGCGTTTGGATGATCGTTTGACCGTAGGAAGATCATCATCCTCATCCCTGAGTGGATGCTTGCGTCCGGCAGTGACCTTCCCTCCTCTTAGATTCACCATTGTGCGAAATGTGTGAAATGAAGGATGCAAATGATGTACACAGTAGTATGGAAGTGAATCACACAGAAATTTTGGGACAAAAAGACTTTGAAGAAGATTTGACAGAGCGGTTATGAGAAAATAGGGTTTTGAGGGAAATTTGGAAATTTGCGAAATGTTATGCGATTCGGTGAAATGATCAGGAGAAACGAGTCGCAATCGATCAGGAAAAGTTTTGGTTGAGTCAATTTGGGAATGAGAGCTTCAGAATGGTATGAATTTGAGAGTGAGAGACGAGAGAGTTTTCGTCCGAGAGGAAATAGAAGAAGAAGAGTTTGAAGCAAATGAGGAAGAAAGTTACTTTAAAAAGTGAACCGTTGCACTGTCGGACGGCCGAACGAAGTCGTACGTCCGACAGTTTCGTCCGAACAGGTGCATTCTGGAAAATAGCTGAAGAACATCATCGGACGTCCGTTCATCTTTTTTCGGACGTCCGAAGGCTATGAAAAATTTTAAGATGATTTTTCGATTATCCCTAATTTTGATCTTAGATGAATGAACTGATCTAATGGCAAAGCTTTTGTAAAAATATCAGCAAATTGATCTTTAGAACAAACACAATTTACACAAATTTCACCTTTTTGAACAAGATCGCGAATAAAGTGGTGCTTTATATCTATATGTTTTGTCCTAGAATGCTGAATAGGATTTTTGGTCAAATTTATAGCACTAGTATTATCACAGAATATAGGTGCTTCATCCATAAAAGTTGAGCACAACATGCACTAGCGGCAATATATTCCGCTTCGGTTGTAGACAAAGAGATTGCTTTTTACTTTTTGCTAAACCAAGAAACTAAGCAATTACCAAGAAAGTGACAAGTTCCACTAGTACTTTTTCTGTCCACACGACAACCACCAAAATCCGCATCCGAATATCCATATAGAGCAAATTCACAAGATCTAGCATACCAAAGACCATAGTCTAATGTACCTTTCAAATACCTAAAAATTCTTTTAACAGCATTTAAATGTGATTCTTTTGGACAAGATTGAAATCTAGCACACAAGCAAACAGCAAACATAATATCAGGTCTACTTGCGATTAAATAGAGTAGGCTTCCGATCATACCTCTATAGTGCTTTTCATCCACATGATTACCTTCTTCATCTTTGTCAAGTTTTGTAGAAGTGCACATTGGAGTTCCAACTTGCTTTGAGTCCTCCATGCCAAACCTTTTCAGCAATTCCTTTGTATATTTTGCTTGATTTATAAAAATCCCCTCAAGGGCTTGATGTATTTGAAGTCCAAGGAAGAAATTTAATTCTCCCATCATACTCATTTCAAATTCACTTTGTATAGTGATGGAAAAATCCTTGCATAGATACTCATTAGTAGCACCAAAAATAATATCATCTACATATATTTGCACAATAAGAAGATCATTTAACACTTGCTTAGATGGTGTCCACAATACCTCTTTTGAAACCATTTTCAATCAAGAAACCACTTAATCTTTCATACCAAGCTCTTGGAGCCTGTTTTAAACCATATAATGCTTTAGATAGTTTAAACACATGACTTGGAAATTTTGTATTTTTAAAACCGGGGGGTTGATCCACATATACTTCTTGATCAATAAAACCATTTAAAAAGGCACTTTTAACGTCCATTTGAAACAATTTGAAACCTTTGAAGCAAGCAAAAGCAAGAAGCATTCTAATAGATTCTAATCTAGCTACGGGAGCAAATGTTTCATCAAAATCAATTCCTTCTTCTTGTGCATATCCTTTAGCAACTAATCTGGCTTTATTTCTTACAACAACACCTTTATCATCCAACATATTTCTAAATATCCACTTCGTGCCAATGATAGGTTGATTTTGAGGTCTATCAACAAGTGTCCAAACCTTATTTCTCTCAAATTGATTAAGTTCCTCTTGCATTGCCAAAATCCAGTTTTCCTCCTTTAAAGCATCATTGATATTTTTGGGTTCAAAAAGAGAAACTAAAGCAAAATTGTAAACAAAGTGTGCAAAAGTCCCTTCTTGGTTCAGAACAGTTTGTATTTGAAGAGGACCAAAAATGGGTTTCATTAATGCTTCCAACGGATAGAAGGCAGATGAAGAGTCAGCTAGCCGTTGGGGCTGTCGGACGTCCGACGACCAAATCATCGTCCGAACCTATCGTCCGAAAACAGCCAAGTTGTAGTTCGGACGTCCGATGCGTTTTTATCGTCTGACAGCATCAGCGTCCGATCGTCGTCAGAGAGTTGGCAAGTCTTCTTGGAATTTTTCGGACGTCCGATGCGGTTGATGTGCGTCCGAGGCGTGCGTCCGATCCTTCCGAACGTCCGACGCTTCCTTATGAGCGTCCGACAGAGCTTCCTTCTTGATGTTCTTTATCCTTTCAGACGTCCAACAGATTCCTTCGGACGTCCGACATGAGTGACCTGTTTTTGCTTCTTTTTTTGGTTGATTTTCATTTCTTGACATATTCGTACCTGATTCTTTGATAGGTAAAAAAACACTTATATTTGAAGAGAGTTAGATAAACATTTCAAAGTACTTTGTGATCATCAAAACCAAGAATAACAGAGTTTATTAGGTTGCGTCAGGGAACCCAGAGTGTGGCCGAATATGAAACGCAATTCACTAAACTGTCTAAATTTGCTTCCAAATTAGTGG
The DNA here is from genome assembly GCF_003713205.1 of Coffea eugenioides. Lineage (NCBI taxonomy): Eukaryota > Viridiplantae > Streptophyta > Magnoliopsida > Gentianales > Rubiaceae > Coffea > Coffea eugenioides. Next base: position 58,524,713 of record NC_040036.1, read on the forward strand.
TTACGGAGCGAAGGAAAGTGAGACGGTTTATACAAGGATTAAATTTGAAAATTCATAAACTTTAGTAGATATTCAATTTAATACTTTTACAGAAGTTCTTGAGAATGCGAAGGCAAAAGTAAAAGCTTTCCAAACATGAAAAAGGGGTACATCTAGTAGTATACATAAGGAACCTAGAGAAAAGGTAATGCCTTCCAAAGTACAAAAAGTGAACCATTTACCTCACCCATCATGGACACTAGGAGCACTAGATGAAGGATCTACAAAAGAAAGTCAAATGGGACAAGAGAAAATTTCTCGAGAAGGCCAAAAAATGGCTTCTTGCTTGGCCTGTGGATATTGTGGAAAGACAAATCACACTGAGGAGGGTTGTTGGAGAAAGGGGCGAAAGTGTTTGATTTGTGGAAGTAGCAATCATCAAATTAGCAACTGCCCGAAAAAACAGCCACGAGGGAATAGTATTCAACAAGTGGATAGAACCAAACCGAAACAAGCTACTGAAAGAGGGAGCCGACCAAAAGTACCACCATGGGTATATGCCTTGGACAAGCAATAGATTCCGGAGTCATCTGAGGAGATGGAAGGTAAAAATTTCAAGGACGAAATTTTCTTAAGGGGGAGAGAGTGTGAGGACTTGTAAAATTCTTCGTATTCTCTTAAAATACCCTTTTATTTTGATTAAATCACTTTATAATATCTTTACTACTCATTTGCTCCCTCAATAGTTATAATAAATCATAGAATCAAGGGTTGTACCTTTAGTTCTATAGTTAGCGTAAATTAGGATTTTCGCGTATTTTGGCCGTGTGATCACTTGGTGAACTGTGTGTACTAAATTTGGTGGATAAGAATGAGTATTAGGTAAGAAAAAGTGTGTGATTAGAGGACTCACAAAATTCTTCTTATTTTCTTAAAATACCCTTTTATTTTGTGTAAGGATCGAAGACAACCTAAGAGGGGAGTGAATTAGGTTATCCAAAAACTACCCAAGATATGAGTCACTTTTTTTAGAACTTGCTTTCTTTTTCTAAAGGACCTCACAAAGAAACAATTAATAGACTAGCACAAGTAATTTGTGAGTAGAAGAAATAAATAATATATATTGCAAGACAGTAAGTAAAGGGATAGAATGGCAGACCAAGTTTCAAACTTGACTTGAGTTTGAATATCACTTTATATACCAAGCTTTTTCAAATTGATCAACTTACAACCAATCTCTTGTGTACAAAGGAAGGATCACTTCCTCCTTGCCTCAAGTGTCACTCGATCAAGCAAGGAAATTTTACAATCATTCGAATAACCCTCATAAAGCTACACTATTGAAGAAACTGAATCACACTTGAAAAGCTAAATGAAGATTACAAAACTAAGAGTACAAATCTTATTTTTGGAGTATTCTTACACTTGAATCACTCAAGATCTAATGTAGACTTAATGTGTAAAAGTTATTTTGAAATAGTTGACTATTCTCTATTTATAGGAGACCAAAAAATTCTTCAATTAATGCTGTCAATGGATAGAAGGCAGCTGGAGAGTCAACTAGCCATTACTGGTGTCGGACGTCCGGTACTCTGATTTTTTGCGTCCAAATGAAGACAGTGAGTTCAAGATATTTTCTTGAGATTTTTAGGACATCCAGTCCTTCTACAGTATACGTCCGAATGTAAACTTGCAAATCCTTCTTCATTTCTTTCGGACGTCCGATGCTCTCAGTGTATTGCGTCCGAAGTACCGCAACGTTTGTTGGGCATCCGGTACCGAGGTATTGTGTGTCCGATCGAGGTCAGTGATCATAGAAGACTTGGCTTATTATCTTCGGACGTTCGAGTGTGAGTTCTTCATGCGTCCGAAGTTACTCAATGGTTGTCGGCCGTTCGATATAGTCCTTTTGTGCGTCCGAAAGCTATTTCAGCAATTTGTCAAACTTTGATCCTGTTTTGGCTTCAAATCTTTGACCTTGTTTTTGTTTCAATTCCTGAAACAATCTCTTCAAAGAATATTAGTAGCATCCAATTGTTTTGTAATCATCAAAAGTTATGGACTGAGATATATATTTTGATTAAATTACTTTATAATATCTTTATTACTCATTTACTCCCTCAATAGTTACAATAAATCATAGAATCAAGTGTTGTACCTTTAGTTTTATAGTTAGTATAAATTAGGGTTTTCACGTATTTTGGCCGTGTGATCACTTGGTGAGCTATGTGTACTAAATTTGGTGAATAAGAATGAGTATTAGGTAAGAAAAAGTGTGTGATTAGAAGTAATAATAATAAACTAGTGAATCATAAGTAAAAACACAAGTACGTGCGAGTTAAGAAAAAACGGTTCGAATCAACGTGTACCGTTTGCTACCGAGTGAGTACACCATTTGAACACTACTTTATTACCTTAATTACCTTGCTTTTATTTCAGCTAATCACCCCTAAAATATCCTATAAAGAAGCCACCATTTTTTACCAAAGGAAAGGAAAGAAAGAAAAAAACAAAGAAGGCAAATCTTGGCTTGACAAGTGTCAAGGATCCAACCAACATTGACCAAATTAATTTCCTATCTTCTTATCTTCTCAATTTCCTTCACCTTGGCCAAAATTCTAGAGAAAGAAAAGAGAGAAAACTTCCAAAAATTCCATATTGATAGCTTGCTTGATTCCTGAGAAAAGTAAAGTGAAATTTGAATCCACTCTGTTAATCTTAGTCCTATCTTTTGATGTTTACAAAACAAATATATAATATTAATATCTCTTAAAGAAATACTTTCAATTATGTAGCAGTTTGATTCTAAGAACAAGTGCAATTGAAAGAAGACAAAGGTTGCTGAAAGCTGTCGGACGCTTGGATCGGACGTCCAATAATCATTGAGCAACTTCGGACGCATGAAGAACTCCATCACCAGACGTCCGAAGGAAATAAGACATTCCCCCTAACTCACTGACTTCGATCGGATGCAAGCATCGGACATCTGATAGAATCCTTCAAACTCTTTGTCTGCTAGCGGACGAAAGTACCAGACGTCCAATAGGATCCTTCAAATTCGACAAAAGCTGTCGGACGCTCACCAGGACAATACCGGACGTCCGATAGAATTGAAGAAAATTTCTCAAACTCACTGCCTGCTTTCAGACGCAAAAAACAGGGGTACCGGACGTCCGACACTCCCAACGACTAGTTGACTCTTCAGCTACTTTCTATCCGTTGGAAGTATTAATGAAACACTTTCTTGGTTTCCTATAAATAGAGTATGGTTAGAAACTCCAAATAACTTTTACACACTGAAGATACAAAAGATCTAGAGTAGTTTTAGTAAGAAAACACTCTCCAAGGAAGATTTGTAGTCTTAGTAGTGTGAGGTTCATTGTAAGCTTTTCATTTGTGAGTGAATACTTC